>NC_057798.1:18578867-18580041 GCF_018294505.1 Triticum aestivum | reverse complement strand
CTAGAGTATGATATATAGTGTGCGAGAGAGACCTATAGATGGTGTATACATGAATGCGAACTAGAAAGACCCCCCCCCACACACACACAAATAGAGAGAGAGAGAGAGAGAGAGAGAGAGAGAGAGAGAGAGAGGGAGAGAAAGGGAGAGGGACCAACAAGGTTTTTGTGTCGGATGCGTGTGACAGAATTGAAGATTGTCGGCGAGATAGTGAGAGAGAGAGAGAGAGAGAGAACAGGAGTCCGGGAGAGGGGGAGGTCGCATTTTATGCATCAAAGACTGATATAAACCATGTTTCGATATAAACTTGCATTCAAATATTTAAATTGGAGAACATGTTGTCTGCAATCGACATATGAACGGATATATGCGTATATCAAACAAGTTCATTAATTTGATTTTCAACATGTTTATGGAGTACTATAATACTGTACAACATGCTACTCGATTGAGGTGTTCAATTTTGGATCTAGTTCACTATTTTGACCTACTGAACGAGCTAGTTCATTGAATCGACATATTTCATTTTCGGTTTGATTTGCGTTTTTGAGTGGGTCAACTATTTGTCATATAGTAAATCTCTAGCAACGAGCATGTAAAAACACATTAATCCCGAGCATCATCTCTCCATCTAAAAAAGAAGTGGTAAGCTAATATTTCGAAATTTGATTTGAATCGACTTGGTAAGGTAGACGTGGATGCTCGTTCTCCCAAAATTTGAACGAACCGTTAAACATCCTCTCTGCTCGGTGAAATTCGCCCGAGAAAATAAATGGGAGACGCGAAATTAGTGTCCTGTGTGGGACACGCATCAATTGGCCCATTGTACATCGAGGGTAGGTTCGTAACTTCATCCAAGCGCTCCTTCTCCTCGGTCGAAATGACATGTGCCGAATAATTCATAAACCATGGTCAGCAAAGCAGGCTCTCCTCGCCTGAAATAGCTCGCGCCCACTATTTCAAAAACGCTCTCCTTGCCCGAAATCGCTCGCGCCGACTATAGTACAAAACACGCCGTCCTCGCCCGAAATCGCTCCCGCCCGCTATTTGGGGAGAAGCAAAGTTACTCTACTATCCCCGACCCTTAGTACACAGACCAAAGCCGAGAAGCTTATAGGCCAGGGTAGAATTGTAACTTCCCCTCACATTACAGACAAATGCGTCCGTAAGACAT
>NC_057798.1:18570013-18578688 GCF_018294505.1 Triticum aestivum | reverse complement strand
ATACCTCATGGGTGCCAAATCACCTTCTCCCGTAGAAGCTCCCTTCTCCCGACCCGCGAAACCTCAGCCCCACCTCCATGGCGCCCCCGACCGCACCAATTTCACATACGCCCTCCTCCGTAATGCCAGAGAGGCTGTCCAATTGCCGTCGTGCACTGGACCGTGTGCCTCTTACTCTGTGCTGCTGGTGCTACCTCAACGACGGCCGCATGAACTGTACCGGAGCCGACTCACCCCCGCCGTTGTTCACGACGCTGGAGCGACTCCAACTTCGGATTTGTCCAGAGTCCCGGCGTTGCTTCCGCGTAGCCATCGACCGTCGCGACATCGCTCTTTCCCTGCCGCTGATCGCCACCGCAACCGCGCCGGCCTCACCGACTCGGCAGCCGGACCTGCCTACTTCACCATGCTGCCAGATAGGTCGCACCCTCATCTCAAATCACTTTATTTAGGCGTCAGTTGTCTTAATTTTTATTCTGGGCCAATCGATTCCCAATGGGAAGCAGCACCCCTCGAGGCGACGGAGCTCCTAGGCTATCGGTTGGCTAGTGTCTAACGTAAGGGTGTGGGGCTGCAAGTTCACCGCGGAAGCAGCACTTAGATGGCTATCTTTCGGAGTTGCGTGGGTTGAAGGTACTGCCGCCGCCTGATCTGGATGATAGGGAGTCTTTGTGGATTGGCCCGGGGGCGGCGCAACCACGGCAGTGCGGTGGGGCGGGGAGCGGGGTTCTGGCAGGGGCCACAGATAGCGGAGGCGGGCTGCTCTGCGGTTGGTCGCTGGCTCTTCGGGGAAGATTCCGAACAGTGTCAGCCGGGAGGCACAAGACGGCCATCAAGCCATCCGGCGTAGATCGGACAGTACCAAAATAAAATAAAATCGTGTGACCCCAATTTAGTCTTCAGTCAACAGATGTGTGACCACTCTCGTACCTTGCTGTTGATCTCTTAGTGTATTTCTTCAGATCAAAGAGATATGTCGTTCTTAACATTATGTGTTATCTGCATCTTCAGACACACCATCTTCCGACTCACTGCAGCTGCTCCAACAAGGGAAGCAAACATTAAAAGGGAGCTACAGTCCCCACTCAACAGTTCCCTAAATTGAATGTGCGTGCCCGACATGGATAGCCACAACAACTGCAGGGCCATCGACAAGTCAGCACATGATGCTCACTCCTATGGATGGCAGCCAGATAGGTTGTACCCTCGTCTTACTTGTGTGCAACATTTATGGCTTTGTTATTCATCTAAGCACGGAAAATAGACCATCACATTTCGCTGTATATTCATGCTAATCTCTCATGGGTCATGTTCAGGAGCTCACGCTGTTCCATAGTTCAGCTAAGATACTTGTTCTTTAGGTAACGTTGTTCCATAGTTATCATCCATCAGTCAATGCTATCCCACAGGCTGGTGATTATAGTATTATACCACTTCTAGTATTACCTAGGTTGTTCTTTAATACTTTTGTGTGCCATCTAGTTAATCTCGAGTACAAACGATAGATATTCTGTAGTTTTCATCTGTGTTCTCCCTATAGTTTATGAGACCTGTTGATGCTAGTTAACCCCAGTCCTACTATTTATGTCGTCTCCTACATGCACTCATTTACATAAATCTAACTACTAGTTGTCTTCCAGGCATGTCAGATATAATTGCACACACTGATATGTCCACAAGAACCTCACGGAGCAATGTAAAGGCCAATAAACTTGATGTCAATGATACCCAATATGATGGAACATGTAAAGGCAGTTCTTCAGAAGACTTGCAGAAAGATGATGAATCCTGTTCACCCCACAAGGTCCTTGCTCTAACTTGGCCCATGATTTTGGTACAAAATGCATATAATGTCCTGGAGTGTATCTACTTTGTTGCAATGCCATGTGCTTAGCATGCTGATCATGCATGTAAATATGTCATGCCTTCCTGTTTTTCAGTACCTATTCCATTCATGATAACATGTTTTCAAATTCAAGTACTGTCATTCTACTCTATCGCAATGCCATCTGCTTAACTTGGACACCATGCTTCTGAATATCTTATGCATTGTTATTCATCAGTATGTACTTCATCTATCTGCCATACCATGTTTTTTTACATTGAAGTGCTGTTCTAGTGCTCTGTTGCAATGCCATCTTATTTTCCCAATCATACACGTGTATGTTGCCTTAGTTATTTCTGTACGTATTCTGCTAGCATATAGTTTTACATTCAACTAGTGTTTTTTTGCTGTGTTTTCCTGTGGTATCCCTAGCTCTTACACCATACTCCCTCTGTCCGGATTACATGTTGCCAAAATGGATAAAAGAGGATGTATCTAGAACTGAAATACGCCTAGACCCATTCATTTTTTTCCGAATGGAGGGAATACATGTCAATATGTCATGCATTTCTATTCTTCTGTACCTATTCCATCTCTCTGCTGTCGCATGTTTTATAATTAAAGCACCATTCTTCTATACAAGGCATGCAAGGGGAAGACGACTATGTTAGAATTTGAAGGGTTACAAACAAGGCCTTTGCAAAATATCCAAACGCCAGGAGATAATAAACCAACTCCAGTTTTTATATATACTGCTCCAGCACAGAGAAACCCAACTCCTACTGATAATAAGAAGATTCTAGTGGCCAAAGAACTAGTCCGCACCAGTCCAGCAAAAGTATGTCAACTCAATTCTAAGAAGCGTGTGTGTATCCTTGCATCATGAAATTTTATAGCATGCTGATCATATTTTCTACATGTTTCTTACCCATCTCTCTTTTAGAAAATAAGCTCAACAGATAGAAGAATTTCTACAATGGTATCGTTGATGAGGAAAGATTCTTGCAGGAATTCTCTGTGCTCCAATGTAGATGTAAGTACCTGTTGTATATCACTATATTTTTACATCAGCATGTATTTTGTTAATCGGCGTGAATCCAAACTTTATCTGATCTAAATTTAGTTGTAGCAAGATGTATGATTAAAGGCCACAATGTTGATTTTTTAAGGAAAACTGCCTGGTAATTTTGCATCCTGAGCTGCATGAGTGTACTATCTCATGTCAGTGGGTTTGAATACTTTGGTTCTGCAGTGGGTTTTTCAGTGTTTTTTTACTGTGTTGTCCTGTCGTATCCCTAGCTCTTACATCATACTCCCTCCGTCCGGATTAAATGTCACAGAAATGGATAAAACTGGATGTATCTAGAACTGAAATACGCCTAGACCCGTCCATTTATTTCCGGATGGAGGGAATACATGTCAATATGTCATGCCTTCCTATTCTTCAGTACCTATTCCATATCTGTTGTAGCATGTTTTATAACTGAATCACCATTCTTGTATATAAGGCATGCAAGGGGAAGACGGCCATGTTAGAATCTGAAGGGTTACAAACCAGGTCTTTGCAAAAGATCCAAACGCCAGGAGATAATAAACCAACTCCATTTTTCATAGATACTGCTCCAGCACAGAGAAACCCAACTCCCACTGATAATTAGCAGATTCCAGTGGCCAAAGAACTAGTCCACTCCAGTCCAGCAAAAGAATGTCAACTCCATTCTAAGAAGCGTGTGTGTATCCTCACATCATGAAATTTTATAGCATTCTGATCATATTTTCTACATGTTTCTTACCCATCTCTCTTTTAGAAAATAAGGTTAAACGATAGAAGACTTCCTCCATTGGGATCGTATTCGAGGAAAATATCTTGCGGGAATTCTCTGTGCTCCAATGCTGATGTAAGTACCTAGTGTATATCACTATATTTTTACATCAACATGTATTTTGTTAATCGGCGTGAATCTAACCTTTATCTGATCTATAATTAGTTGTAGTAAAATGTTAAAGGCGCCAATGTTGATTTTTGTAAGGAAAACTTCCTGGTAGTCTTGCATACTGAGCTGCATGAATGTACTATCTGATATCACGCACATTACTGAATTGTAGTGCTTCTCTGGTTGCCCATTCATTCATTGTGTCAATGTTGTTTTCGTGCTACCTTACCTGGCTGATGATAGTTGTGCCATATTGTGTTAATTTTGTGTAGGCTAGTTACCCAAACGTTCGTTGTGTCAATGTTGCTTTCCTATTATCTGACTTGGCCAATGATAGCAATGCTAGTGTGTTAATTTTTGTGCAGGCTGCTGAAGATAAGAAGACAAACTCTAAAAACAACAAGGCAACCCCATTGTTTCTTTCCAGTAAATTTAGGCCAGGTAATATGTCAATAACTCATGATTAATCTATTTGGTTCCCGTCCTAATTTATGTTATGATGCAGTGGTCGAGCCACTCTCCACTATCAATAATACAAGCCTACCAAAATCGCCATCTGAATCTGTTCAGTATCCTCTGTCTTGAATGCAACGGAATAAATGTATGTTTGTCAACCAATTAATGTCTGAAGCAATGATGGAAATGGTTGATGAATTAGAGGTGCAGAGTTGTGCGACACAACAACTGATCAATGTTTTCAGAGATAGTGTAGCAAAGCGGAAAGAACTTGCCCACATCCTTATGGGCGTCATCTGTGCTGAGGTTGCAGATTGTAATGTTGTAGATGGTTAGGTTCTGCTCATTAATTTGCACTGGCATCAAGCTTTGATTGCCTAGTGGATGTAATTTCGTGTAATATATGCTGGATGTGCAACGTTATTCCCTGTATGTCGTACCTTTGCTTGATCGGTTTTGGTCCTGTGCATAATTGCTCGTCGTAATGCGCTCAAATTATCTAATTTTGCCTAAAGACATGTACGAACTTTCATGGGCCCATTAAGTTAATGGGCCGTTACTAGGCCGAAAGTTAATGGTCGGCCCCCTTACCTCCCGGGTCGTTAACAGGCCGACATCGAAGCAGGCAACAGGTTGGCCCAATTTATTTCACGGGCCGTTAACAGGCAGTTACTAAGTTTGGGCTATATATGGCCCAACTATATTGTAGGCCTTTAGCAGGCTGAAAGAGACAGCGGGCTTGTACTGGACCATGAAGACCATGGGCCGCTAAGAGGCCGAAAGTCAGGTCGTATTGTAAATGGCCCAACTATGTTGTGGGCCTTTAGCAGGCCGAAAGAGAAACCGGGCTAGTATTGGACCATGAAGGGCATGGGCCGTTAAAAGGCCAAAACTAAGGTCCGACTGCAAATGGCCCAACTCATTTATGGTCCGTTAACAGGCCGAAAAGCACACAGGGCTGGAAATTGGCCCAAGGCTTAAATGGGTCGCTAAAAGGCCAAAACGTAGGTCCGACTACAAATGGCCCAACTGATTTATGGGCCGTCAACAGGCTGAAAGTGACACCGGGCCAGAAATTGGCCCAACACTTAAATGGGTCGCTAAAAGGCCGAAACTCAGGTCCGACAACAAATGGCCCATCAGATTTATGGGCCGTCAATAGGCTGAAAGACACACCAGGCCGGAAATTAGCCCAACATTTAAATGGGTCGCTAAAAGGCCGAAAGATGTACATCCTGAAAATTGGCCCATCCATTAAATGGGCCGTTAACAGGCCGAAATCTCATCGGGCTGATATTGAGCCCAAATATATAACGGGCTATTAACGGGCTCGAACTGACGATGGGCTGCAATGGTGTCAAATCTTTAACGGGCCGTTGACGGGGCAAATTGGCACATCTCGTATGGGCCGTGGGCTTAAATGGACCTGATACAAGTAGGCCTTATATGGGCTGGCCTGCTAATTTTTACTGGGCCGGCCTTTTCACAGGAACGGGCCTCTCTTGGGTCGTGCCACATGTCGACGTATCATAGGCGCCTTCCGTCCAATAAGTGGATGATATCTGTCCCAACGATTAGCCGACACGTGTTTCCTCCACCCAATGATGATTTTAGACGTGGAAAATCCCCATTGGTCGGGGTTGTTAACGGTTTGTCGGATTCAAAACCCGACCCGATAGCTTAACGGCGTTCCGTTATGGTGGATGCCACGTGTCGGTCACCCTTGACGAAAGAACTTCTGTGACGCACGATTTATTGTCATGGAAGTGGACACTTCCGTGATGATAATTTTGGTAATGTCATGGAACACTTCTACGACAGCACAAGTATGACTATCTTGATTCTGTCATAAATTTGTCATGGATGTACATGCATGACAAAAAATGCGACCTACTGTGACAAACACGTATCATCATGGAAGTGTTTTTTTTGTAGTGCAAGCGGCCACGTCAAGACTGGTAGGATAGCCTTCCGTCGTCGGCAATGCTCTCGACTCTGACTCGAGTCAAACTAGATAGATCGAGCGGCCGCATTGGGGGCGGCAAGGTGGTTTGCTTGGCAGCAAGCAGACCCGTCAGGCTAATGGGGATCCGTCCTCAAGATGCCACCCTGGGATTACACGCCGGCAAACCTACCTAGTAACGTAGGGCGGACATGCAAAGGAAAATCGAACAGGAAAAGAAGATGCATAACATCAAGAGTACTGCAGAGTTATATTACATAAATTGCCGCCGCGGTTCTAACTAAAGATAGCAATTGTCTTGGTTGTGAACTTGAAGCGGCAGTAAGGAACGAGGTGCCTAGTCCCGGCGCTGGCCATCCAACCTCTTGATTTTGTCGATGCGCTTGAGGATGGGCTTGATACACTCATTGAGCGCCGCGATGTCAGCATCCTCCGGCAAGCTCTTCAGCACAGCTTCGAAGTCGAGGTCAGGATGCCAATGCGCTATCTTGGCAAGCACCCTGGTCATGACACCCCGACAAAGTATCCGGGACTCCTCGGCCAGGGAGGCCGTCCAATCGGAGTGAAGCCGCTCCAGAGCGCCGACGACCTTCTCGAAGTACAGGATCAGGCTGGCGTTTGGGCTCAGGCTCGTCTCTGGGGCGTACCTCATGTTCGGCATCCCCATGATGCCCATTTGCATGGCGGCCGATTCTGCAACGGTGGTGAGGCGTTCGAGCCAACGCTTCTCGCCCGCCACGTGGTCCTCGAGGTTGGCGGTCTCGTTCATCCGCGGCTGCTTCTCTGTCTCCAGCTCCTTGGTCAGGATTCCCTTATGGGTTCTGGCCTCCGACAACATCTTCTCTAGATCTCCCAGCTTCAGCTTGAGGTCCCTTCTGGGCGTCGTTGAGCGTGTCCTTCTTCTTGGACAGCTTCAATCCTTGCTCCTCCAGCTCCTTCACCCCGCCGGCGTAGACCTGAGCCTGGGCATTGAGTGCTTCCTGATGCCTCTACTCCAGCTCTTGGGTCCGCTACACGATGAGCATGCCCACCTCTTCATCCTTGCTGCGGTGCGTGGCGGCAAGCTTCTCTGCGCATGCGGCAAGGCCCTCTTCCTGGGTCTTCAGTGCGGCCTCGCCTTGGGTTCGGACGGGTTCGGCCTCGTCGGCCAACTTCTTCGGCGTCTCCTGGGCCTTCTTGACGTCGGTCAGCTTCAGGGTAAGCTCCACCTCACAGTTGGCTAGCTCGCCCTGGGCGGCCTTCACCTCGTCCTGGGCTTGGCAAAACCAGTCTTGCGCCTTGGCGACGCGCCCTCCAAAGTCCGCCTCCGCCTCCTCCACCACCATCGTCCTGGACTTGGCCTTGTCCAGACGGGCGCGGTGGAGCGCATGAAGCTTCCGGAAGCTGGCACCCATGGCCTGGAGCAGCTACTCCTCCTGGGAGCCGACGCCGCTGACACCCGACTCATCGACGACCTCGAGCCGGGCGGCGGCGAGTGCCTCCTCGTCAAACACCTCTCCCTCAAAGGGAGCCCTGGTGCTTGATGCGCCAAGGAGGTGGACGAAGAGGTCACTACTAGGAAAAGGGCTATAGATGGAATTGACACTAATGGCGCACCAGACATGTGGTGCGCCATTACTATATACTAATGGCGCACAATGTGTTGGTACGCCATTAGTGTCCAAATACTAATGGCGCACCACATCGCGGGTGCGCCATTAGTAAAAAAAATTAAATTTTTTTGTCAAAACTACTAATGGCGCATCGTGGGAGTGGTGCGCCATTACTAGTTGAACTAGTAATGGCGCACCATGCCACGGTGCGCCATTAGTAACTTGGCCACCACTTCCACCGAATGCACCCCCCCCCTCGGTGGATCGCCTTTTCAGTTTTAAAAAAAATAAAAGAAAATGATGAAAATGTCAAAAAAAATAAAATAAAATAAGTTTCCCATGTGATATGTGGTCTAGTTGTTGGGAAAATTTGCAAATATGAATTTCGACTTCATTTGCAAAATCTCTTGAGAATTTGTAAAAATGGGCATAACTTTTGCATACTAACTCAGATGAAAAAGTTTTTTATATGAAAAATCATCTACTCGAAAACTTTTGCATACTAACGCCATTAGTATCTTCCCGCCTTCAAAATTTAAAATAAGTCAAAAAAATAAAAAAAACTTACTAATGGCGCACCTGCCCATGGTGCGCCATTAGTATCTTCCCGCCTTCAAAATTCAAAATAAGTCAAAAAAACAAAAAAAAATTACTAATGGCGCACCGGCCCATGGTGCGCCATTAGTATCTTTCCGCCTTCAAAATTCAAAATAGGTCAAAAAAACAAAAAAAAAGTTACTGATGGCGCACCGGCCCATGGTGCGCCATTAGTATCTTCCCGCCTTCAAAATTCAAAATAAGTCAAAAAAATAAAAAAAAAGTTAGTAATGGCGCACCTGCCCACGGTGCGCCATTACTATGTCGTATATATGGCTGGGTGCACCTCCTCCACTCCATCTCCTCCT
>NC_057798.1:18566268-18569666 GCF_018294505.1 Triticum aestivum | reverse complement strand
CCTCCTCTCCCCTCCCCTCACGGTTTCTCCTCCCTCCTCTCCGGTGAGCTCCTCCTCCCTCCTCTCCTCCCATTCCCTCATGGTTTCTCATTCCTCCTCTCCGATGCATCGGTGAACTCCTCTCCGGCGAGCTCCTCCTCCTCTCCGGCGATGTAGGCGAGTGCCTCTCCGGTGACCTCCTCCTCCTCCTCTCCGACAAACTCCTCTCCGGCAAAAGAACACGGCAAAAGAACGTACAAGATCCAAAAACAGGAACAAAATTTGAAATAATATCGTGCCAAAAAATGAGCAAAAAAAACTAGCAAAAAATGGGCAAAAAAATCACGATCCAGATCCAAATTCAAAATTCAAAAATAGCAATGGCGCACGGTGGGGGTTAGACGGTGCGCCACTACTTTTTTCCCGGCTTCAAAATTCAAAAATACTAATGGCGCACCGTGGCCTATACTAATGGCGCACCAGTGGCCTATACTAATTGCGCACTGTGGCCGATACTAATGGCGCACCAGTGGTGCGCCATTAGTATACCAGATACTAATGGCGCATCAGTGGTGCGCCATTAGTAAAAATTGCTAATGGCGTGCTAGTAATGGCGCACCAGTGATGCGCCATTAGTAGGCAAAACTGGTGCGCCATTAGTAGGCCTTTTCCTAGTAGTGGGTCGTCACTTACCCTCAGGTACCTGCTGGAGCCAGAGGCAGCGGAGGAGGAGGGCAGGTCGTCAAACGCCACCTCCTAGGTAGTGGCCCTGCCGGCTTCCCCGGCAGGCCCCTTGCGGGGCTCTTCGGCAGGCCCCTTGGCGGCGCCCCCGACGCTCTCCTCGGCAGCATCTTCTCCGCCTCCGCCGTGGCATCCGTGGCGACGTCCTTGACGATGGTGTCAACGTCCACTGAATCTATGGAGGAGGTGTCAGGGCGGAGCCGATATTGTGAGCCAGTAAAAAAACGCAAGAAGAAGTGGAGAGCGAGTGGCTTACCCATGCCGAGCTGAGAGGCGGAAGTCCCTTCTCCCCCAAGGTCTAGCGTCAAGGCGAAGCCACCGGCGCCTGTGTTCTCCCCCTCCTCCTCCGTGTGCATGGCCTCGGTGCTTGGTGCCCTTGCCGGGACGCCCCATTGGGCGGCGTGGTCGACAATGGCGGAACGATGGGAGAAGCCCTCTGCGGCTCCCCTTGGTGTTGCTCCCCTCCTACATCCACGGCAGGGTCAGTACCAAAGTGTCGTGCGTTACGCACATTGGCAAAGGGATGGGTGATGGACTCACCTTGGGGGCTGGGCTGGGGGTTGCTGTCCGGGCTGCTCAACAACACCAGTGGCGTATTGGAGGTGCCTGCCGAGGGCTGGCCACTCGCCGAAATTCTGGCCCTCTTCACCCTCTGGGCCAGCGTCTCCGTGTCCCTACAAGATAAGGATAATTCAGAATGGACGCCACCATTGGAGAAAAAAAGAAGAAAGGGCAGGGAGAAAGCAGAGCTTACTCTTCCTCCTCCTCCTCCTCCTCCTCTGTTGTCTTCCTCTTCCTATCCAGGCTGAGAGGCCCGAAATCAAACGCGATCCCCGCATCGGTTCTTGCCGATGAGGGGGAGGCGATGACGTCCGGGCGCGCTTAGACGACGAAGAAGCAGATGCCTTCTTCTTTGATTCCGCGGCCTTAGCCGTCTTCTTCATCGCCACCGCCCTTGTCTGGCGCACAGGCGCTTCCTGGGCTTGCCGCAGCTCCGCGGCCCGGTCAAGGCGGACCGGCTTGTTGGAGGTGGCCCACCGCAGGACCCGCCCTCTTCTGGCGACTTGAGGATCGATAGTCGCGGTCTTCTCCTCCTCGCCCTCCTCCGACGACGACCTGTCAGCTGCGTCTTCGATGAGGGGAGCCCCGGTGCCGGTGCCGCTGGCCTCCCCTGCGGCTGCTGCCCACCGAGCGAGCTCCCCCTCATCCGCCTCCATCGTGGCCTTATCTGCCATGCTGCCGGTGCTGCCAGCCTCCTCGACAAGCTTTGCCTCCTCCTCGGCAAGCCTCGCCTCCTCCACCCTGGCGGCGATGTAGTCCAGCTCTGCCAGAGAGGTGGCCTGGATAAGCCCCGGCTCGGCGGTGACGTACACCTCATGCAAGGTGTCGAACAACTCCTACACCTTGAGCCCGTCCGGCTCAGCCCAGTTTGGGTCAAGGCCATGCGTGTTGAAAAGCGGCATCATGGCAATGATATCGGACCGGCAAGAGTTGTTGCTCAGCGGGGCCACTCCCGCCAGTAGCCTAAAAATGGGCTCCTTGACGACCTTGCCGACCGTCACGGCGGCCCTGGCAACCTTGCCAGACTGCTCGACCTCACCCTTGTCGTTACCCTCAAGCTAGAAGATCCGTTGGCAGAGATGGGCATGCCACAGCACTGTCAGGTTGTTGTCGAGGCCGGGGCGGAGCCTCGTGATGTCAGCGGCATTCACGAAGAGCCAGGCCGGCCTCCCCTTGTCGTGCAGAGGGGAAATTCGGTGATGGATGAACTCCGCTCCGGTCATTTCGAGGGTGAGCCCGGCCTGGGTGAGCCGGAGAATCCTGGTGGTGGCGATTGTGAGCTTGTCATTATCGGCATCGACGTCGCCCCAGTCCTTTCTGCGGACCGGCGCCACTCGACGAACCTCGCAAAACGCTGAAAGGTTCTCCTCTTCGATCCAGCACCACCGGCGCCGCCACTCTTCCCACCTCTCCTTCATGGCGCCATCCGGGTATGCTCCCTTGGCCCTCAGGATCCAAGCGACGATGCCGGTAATGGCGCCCCCATTTTGGATCCGAGGGGAGAAGTAATGGCGGAAGAGCGCCGTGCTGGGGTGCACCCCGACGAAGCCCTCGCAGAAATGTGCGAAGAGAGCCATGCACGCCACGGCATTCGGGGTGAAATCTAGAAGGCGGAAGCCATAGCACTACTAGGGAAAAGCCTATACACAGAATCTTAGCAGCAGCGCGGCTCAAAAAGGAGCACTGCTGCTAACTAGTAGTAGCGCGTGTGCGGGAAACTCGCTGGTGATAAGTTTTTAGCAGTAGCGCGCTCGGCGTAAAACGCGCTGCTACAAATATCGACCGGCGGTGTTCACCTAACTCTATTTAGCAGTAGCGCGGTCGCGCGAACCGCGCTACTGCTAAGCATGTAGTAGTAGCGCGCTTTTGCTGAGATCACTGCTGCTAAATTTCAAATTGCCACAGTTTTTCATCCCAGTTAGCAGTAGCGCCGTATCCCAAAGCGCGCTGCTGCTAATTCCTTAGCAGCAGCGCGTTTTAGATCCCGCGCTACTGCTAACCCGCACCAACACACCACCTTTTCCCCACCCGTCCCTCCCGTCCCCGTCCTCTCTTTCCCTTCCCCCTACCTCCCCCTCCCCTCCTCTCTTCCCTTCCCCCTACCTCCCCCTCCCCTC
>NC_057798.1:18561447-18566025 GCF_018294505.1 Triticum aestivum | reverse complement strand
ATATCCACCTTTCTCTCTCTTCATTACTCCTACCTAACTACACCACCTCCATTAATGCATCTCCTTTCTCTTTTTCCTTCCCCCTCCACTAGTTGAAGTTGTCTCCTCCCAAATTAGGTAGCTAGGATTTAGTTAAGTGACCTATTTGCCCCCTAACTAGATCTATCTTTGTCAAGAAGAGCTTTGTGCACTTTTGATCTCCCTACAACATCATCTCCACCATGTGCTCGATCTCGATCGAGATAGAGGTGATGAAAATTTCATGCTTTTGCAAAATGGAAATATGTTTACGTGTGTGTGATATGTTTGTGGAAATTGTGTGTGTGGCATGAGTTGACGCCATTGTGCTTTTGAGTTGCCTATGTTTTGCCGAAATGTCGGTTTATTTCCGTTTCGGCAAATTACGGGCAAACTCTAGATCCATATATGTCCTATTTTTAGGGAAGGTCACGCCAAAAAATTTTATGACTTTGATGCATGCAGGCATTTTTATAATCAATTTGTTTATTATTACCATGCAAAGTTGACGATGGTCAGTGGAACGATGGTGGACAGGTGGTTGCGGTCGGCGGTGCAGGACATGAAAGAAAATAGCTGGATAGAGGTTTTATGTCCGTGTCGAAAATGCAAAGGAATAGTTTGGCTCGACCCCCATGACGATGGTCGTGTCGAAGCGCACCTGCTCATGACTGGTTTCATGGATGGCTATACTCGGTGGATAATTGAAGATGAGGATGACGATGTTGAGGATGCCGACGGGGCAGGCAATGATGACACGGGGCAAGACAAAGTGATGATCGATAATGGAGGTGGGGAAGAGGCCGGACATGGCGGCGGAGAAGGGGGCGGACATGGCGGAGGAGAAGGGGCCGGACATGGAGGCGGAGAGAACGACATGGACTCCATGCAGCAGAGTTCGTCGGTACTAAGTTCAATTGTGCGGGACCCTCATGTTCAAGCATTGCTTCGCAAGGAGACGAGTACTGGGTGAGCTGCTTCTAGAGAGGAGGCTAAGCTGGAGCAACTGGTGGTAGACTCGAACACTCCATTGTATGATGGTTGCAATCCTGAGGTGACCCGCTTGAGTTTCACGCTCCAACTCCTGAAGACGAAGGCTAAAAGCAAATGGATCGACACTAGCCTCGATGAGCATCTCAAGTACCTAAAGGATGTTCTTCCCGCGAGTAATCTCTGTCCTACTAGTGTTGATGAGGCCAAGAAGATCGTGTGCCCTCTTGATCTGCCACACGTTAGATACCATGCATGCATCAACGATTGCATAATTTATCGGAAGGAGCACGCGGAAAAAACAAGCTGTCCGGTGTACAATGCTTCTCGATACAAGAAGGCCGGGAAGAAATGTCCCCAGAAAGTTGTATGGTACTTACCGATCACTCCCCGTCTCTAGAGGTATTTTGTAGATCCCAAGGAAGCCAAGCTAATGCGCTGGCACGCGGAGAGGAAGAAGCCCGATGATGGAGATGATCCAAAGCTGAGACACATGAAGGATGGAAGCCAGTGAATAGCTTCTATCGGTATTTTGAATGTGATGCAAGGAACATCGTGCTCGGTGCATGTACCAATGGCATGAATCCGTTTGGCAACCAGAACACCAACCATAGCACATGGCCCGTGTTTGTATGGATGTACAACCTCCCCCCTGGTTGTGCATGAAATCGAAGTACATTCACATGAGCATGCTTATTCAAGGGCCGAAACAACCAGGAAATAATATTAATTTGTATCTGGGGCTACTTCAAGAGGAGTTAGACACGTTATGGAAAACACCGGCCAAGACATGGGACGCCAGCAAAGGTGAGTATTTCAACATGAGAGCCGCGCTGATCACGACAGTGCAGGACTATCTCGGTTACGGATATGTGGCAGGCCAGGTGTGCCAGGGATATTGCGGATGCACACCGTGCATGGATGATACGACGTCTCAGTAGCTAATGTCAAGGAAAAATGGCGGGTCTGGGAAAATCGTGTACATGGGGCATCGAAGATGGCTTGAACAGGACGACCCGTGGAGAAACCGTGGAGATCTATTCAATGGTCACGCTGAGCATCGAGGACCTCCACGTAAGCGGAGCGGTGCCGAAATCGACGAGCTGTTGAAAAACTGGAAGGAGTGCCCCGCGCCGGGAAAGACGATGAGAAAGGCGCCGGAGCCGCTGCTGAAGGTATGGAAGACGAGGTCTGTGTTCTGGGACTTGGAGTACTGGCACAAACTCGATACACCTCATTGCCTTGATCAAATGCATATCTGTAAGAATGTCCTTGAGAGCTTGCTCGCAACACTGGTGAACATGCCGGATAAGACCTGCAAGATTGGAAAATAAGCATGCTCATGCCGCCCCGTAAAATGTCAGACGAGACAGAGACGGAGACAGAGGCACGCGAGAAGAAGGGCAAGAAAATAAAGAAAGAGGATTATTGCCCCCCTTCTTGCTTCACCTTATGTCAAGCTGAGATCAATGAATTCTTTAAGTTCCTTACCTGAGTCAAAGATAGTTCCGGTTACTGTGGCAAGATAAGCAGATATCTAGACACGGACAAGAAAAGGTTCAGCGGGATGAAGTCTCATGAACTGTCATGTCATGATGACGCAGATACTACCTGTTGCCCTTAGAGGGATAATGGACAAGCACGTCCGTGACACGCTTATTGGTCTCTGCAACTTTTTCGACGTCATCTCTCGAAAGTCGATCAGTGTGAAGCAGCTCCAAAGGCTACAGGAAGAGATCGTTGTGATACTTAATGAGCTTGAGATGTACTTCCCGCCCGCGTTCTTCGACGTGATGGTGCATCTGTGTGTCCATATTGTGGATGACATAATAGACCTGGGGCCGTCATTCCTGCACAACATGATGTCGTTTGAGAGGATGAATGGGATCATCAAAGGATTCATTCGTAACATGTCCCGTCCGGATGGAAGCATCGTCCAGGGCTATTTGGCACAACAGTGCATCTCTTTCTGTGAGAATTTTCTATATGGCGCAGACCAGCCGCCTGGTGTTAGTGTTGGTTTGCCTGTTAACAAGCACGATGGGAGGCTCGAAGGAGATGGTCACTGCAACGGTCGCAGGGAACTGCACGTGGCATACTCAGATCGGCGCAACAACTTTGACAGAGCAAACTTGGTAGTGCTACAACACCTAGACGAGGTAGATCCTTTTGTGGCACTGCACAAAGAAATTATCGCAAAGAAGTATCGTGACCGGGGGGTATGCAGGACGGACGCCGAAGTTACTAGTGAGCACAACTCCACTTTCCTACATTGGTTCAAAGAGCATATTATTGCTAATCCCCCGGAGGAGGGATCTAAGGACGGATTGCTCATATACGCCTTAGCACATGGCCCCTCGCCCAACCTCGTAACCAATCAGGCATATGATATCAACGGATACACGTTCTACACGAAGGCCAAAGATATGGACAGTGATGATCAAAACTCAGGGGTGACGATGGAATGCATGACCGGCAGCGACAACGGCGCAACTGAACGATTTTATGGAAGGGTGGAGGAGATCTGGGAGCTTGACTACTCTAGACTGCACAACATGACGATGTTCCGTGTCAGATGGGCTAAGAATGTTGAAAGAGAAAGCCGGATTTTCACTACCATGACTATACCCGACGCCAAGAGCGCTACCATGAACGCTATCGCAAAAAAAGAGCCATGGGTACATGCTAAGCACGTGACACAATGCTTCTTCATAACTGACCCGCGCAATCCCAGCCGTGTTGTCGTGAGGAGAGGCAAAAGGAACATGATTGGAATGGATGGAGTCGCCAAAGAGGAAGACTATGATCAGTACGGCAACCCAATGAGGGAAGATGACGATGATGATGAAGTATACATCAAAAGAAGAATCAATACTACATTACCTAAGAAAAATCGTACTCCATGGAAAAGGCAAAGTCATAATGAGGGGCTCAATTATTCTTCGCCGAACAAGAAGGGAAAGAAGCTGACTCAAAAACGAAAACGTCAGCATGGAGGAAACGTATGTTATCGGTCCAATGATCTGTAATATATATATATATGTTCCTATTTTGTATACACACTTAGCCATTATTATGCATGGGTCCAATGATGTGTAATATATATGTTCCTATTTTGCATACATATTTAACCGTCAAATGATGCAATATATATCGCCCTCCCTTCGTTCACTGCCCTCGGGAAATAAAAGTGGGATAAAATAAAGGAAAAGAAAAAGGAAAACTGGCAGTAGCGACGGTAGTAGCAGTGCGTTTTGCATAAACCGCTACAGCTACTGAAATTAGTAGTAGGGAATTTTCCTTAAACCGCTACAGCTACAGAAATTAGTAGCAACGCGTTTTGTCCTAATGCGCTACTGCTACGTCCACTTAACCCAAAATTCTCACTCGCCCTGCTTCATCCCGCCTTTTCCCCCCAAATCCCCACTCTATCTTCCCACGTCGCACCGCCGCGCCCGACCCGGCCCTGACGCTCGCCCCCCCACTCCGGCGCCGGCGCTAGCCCCCAACCCCGGCGCTCGCCTCCGACCCGGCCCTCGACCACGACCCCGGCCCCGACGCTCGCCTCCG
>NC_057798.1:18544832-18561011 GCF_018294505.1 Triticum aestivum | reverse complement strand
CCCGACTCCGGCGCCGGCGCTCGCCCCCGACCCCGGCGCGCTCGCCCCGACCCGTCGGCCCTCGCCTCCCTCCTCTCCCCTCCCGACTGTCGTCGGGCCTGCCTCCTCGCCCATGCACGCTCTATAAACCCCCCTCTCTCTCTACTAGGGTTCTTCGGTTATGTTAATTAGGTTATCTATTTAGTTATGAATTTAGCTAGGTTTCAAAATTAGCTGAATTTATATGCAAATTTGAACTGGACATGTGATATGTGCATATGTCATGCTTTGGACATGTCATGTTTGGAAAATGATCCGAGTGGCCTATGTTACGCCGGAATGTTGATTCATTTCCGTTCCGGTGAATTTCAGGCGCTCGATATGTCCATTTTTTAGCAAAAGTGATGCCGAAATTTCCCGTGAATAAAGGCATGATTTGTGCTACATAGTTGGCATATCGAGTGTTGGCACATAGATTTCTTTTTATGTCATTTCTCATTTATTCATACTTTTAGAAATAAATGAGGACACTTAATCATAGGAAACATGTCGAACAACGAAGAAATTGGGCCTTGTGACCAAGATGCAGACGAGATGGATTATGAGGGTGAACAAGAGTACCTCGACTATTTGACTGCTAAGCAAGGTTTGCAGGTCGGCCTCGATGATGGTACTGACGCCGACATCGACACCAACGGCGCCGGCACCGATGGCGGCACCAAGACAGGTGGGGAAGGTACCGGCGGGGAAGGACCGGCGGGGAAGGTACCGGCCCCGATGCTGCTACCGAAAAGAGCAAGCATAAGAAGCAGAGGATACGAAAACCTAACAAACTAGGGATTGGACGACTTGTGATCACAAAGATGGCACCTAGCAGCTTTGAGCCGTTAGAGCCGGAAGAACCTCGCAAGTGCTATGGGAACCAAGTAGGATGCATCCTACGGGAATGCGGTAGCATCAACGACGATGACTTAAGGAGTAAAGAACATTTGACGCAGTTGCTCCTAACGAAGTTGCACAAGGTATTCAAGTTCCCCGACCGGGATGATAACATAGAACAACCGTGGGATGATCCAAAGATGAAAAAGATTAACAATCACGCCATGGGCATGTTCAGCAATGATTTGGCCTCCTGGAAAGGAAGGGTGAAACGAGCTATTGAGGCTGATGAACCCCTGTCCAAGATTCTGGAGGAAAATCCGACACTTACAGAAGAGGAGTTCGAAAAGTTCAAGGACACTTGCGCTACCGCGGCAGCAAAGGCTAGGGCTGCGAAATTCAAAAGCCTTCAGCAAAGGAACATGGGGAAGCATCGCCTCGGAAGCCGTAGCTACCTCGATAAAAGGCCCATATGGGATAAGGAGGACACGGAATGTGAAGCCGCGGGTCTCCCAGACCCCTTTGCGAAGTTCACCAACCCCTTGGAGCATGACTTCATCAGGGCCCGCTACAAGTGGGACAAGGAGAAAAAGGTTTTTTACATGGACAAGATCACGAGGAAATTGATTAGACTACTTGAGAAGCAACACCGGCTTGCATCCGAAAGACCTACTTCTCCGATGAGGCCCAAGTGGGACACCCCTCTCAACCGGGCCTTGAACTAACTTAAGGGACTCCCTTTGGACCAGCGGCCGCAATATGGTCGTGTGCACGGCGCTGGAGATGGCGCCACATGGAAGGTGTTTTACAACGACGGCCCGGAGGCCAAGAAGCAGAAAAAGAATTTTAGTCAGGCGGACATCGACGCGAAGGTGAAGCTTGCGGTCGAGAAAAAAGCAGCTGAGGCCGCGAAAAAAGCAGCCGAGGACAAATATGAGTTGCTACAGCAGGCAGTCAATGCAGCTGTAACTGCCTGCAGAAATGATTTTTCTACTAACTTGGTTCCAGTTATCATCAACTGGGCGAAGGAAAATCCAGACAAGACGGTACATGATTTCCCGATGCCCCGTTTCGTCGGGAGCAACTCCATGAACAACAACACCATCGCACCATCACTTGCTCAAGCAACCGGGCCTCCTCTCGCAGCCGCTCCCGCTCATAGCAGCCCGTCCTCAGTCTCAGGTGCACTAGGTGGGCCTTCGTCTTTGGCTGAGCTCGACGCCATCACGGTAATTACATGTTGCACCAACATATATATATATATATAGATAATATTCCATTTTTGTTGCCTTTCGGTTGTTTTACGTCACAGACATATGTGTTTGCAGGTGAATGAAACCCCGTGCATCATACTCTACTTGATCAAAGGCCAGAAGGTGGACGTGGCAAAGGGGATGATAATGGACCCCTCTCAACGCACGTTCCACAACTAGCCGATCCCCGCTGGGCACTTCAGCGTTAGCTTGACCAGTGTGAAATCGGGGCACGAGGATTTGCCTCCTCCAGTACAGCATGTGGGAGCGGAAGACGAGACCCCGCCGCGGATTGGAAGCTGTAAGAATTGGGTGCTGCTATGGCCGAAGAATCTTATTCATCTGGAGCTGGCCGAGAGCACACCAATAACTACCACACATCAACAAGCATGTGCGGAGACCACCACCCCGCCTATGCAATTACCAGCTCCTGTAGTGCTGGGTGAGAGCGGCGGACGACATGATGAAGGGGGTGCAATAGTACTGGATGATGTAATTTCTCCTGTAGAACATAGAATGGATGATGAGACGGAGGTCGAACTTTGGATTACCTCAATACAAACGCGTATGATTGTGACATATATATGATGAGTCAACCATATGACGAATCGGGCTATCACCTTGCTAATGAGGATATGGATGATATGCCCGGGCAGGGTCGTACCATGGATTGCAAAAAGTCTCTCTTCATGAAATCTTGACAGGACACGCCTGAAGATGCCACCTCAACACAAGCTCAACTAACCGGCCGGCGCAAGGGTCGTACAGTACTTAGCCCGAGAACGCTGGGGTAGGGGTTAAGGAAGGGTCTGGAAGGTGTGCCCAAGAAAAAGGAGAGGAAGAGATCGGGGAAGGTAACTGCCTCCACACAAGCCAGAGCACATAGCAGCCAGACGATGCATTCTGAACAGCGTGTACCCGTGAAAGGTGCGGTCATGTTCCATCTCATGGGTGAGCCGATGCTACCGCCGAAACTGCTGGAGGCACTATCAGGGGATCTCAGGAGACTACACGACCATGTGCTGTCGACTGAGAATAGCCTACTAGCCTCAAAGGATCCAGGATATCCGACATACGCGACTCGTGTGCCTGAGGGGAAGTGCTACGTTGACAGATGGCCCGCGGAGGTGTTGTTCCTGCGGTTTGACCATATCTTTGAGATGTTTCTAACAAGGCGGCTTGATTTTACTATCGTCCGCCTTTTTGCGCTACATATGAGCTCCGTCATGAAGAGTGAAGAAGTCTCGCAAATCTGTGTGGCGGATCCGTACTACA
Source organism: Triticum aestivum (assembly GCF_018294505.1). Classification (NCBI taxonomy): domain Eukaryota; kingdom Viridiplantae; phylum Streptophyta; class Magnoliopsida; order Poales; family Poaceae; genus Triticum; species Triticum aestivum. The sequence goes on along the minus strand of NC_057798.1, from coordinate 18,557,625 downwards.
TGCACGAGTCTTTCTTGAGTCTCGGCGACTTTGAGCGTGAAACTGCTAGGGAGTACCTCCAAAACTTCATGGTACAGAATAAGGACAGGGAAATTGTCCTCGTGCCTTATCATCCAAAGTAAGTCAGTTCCGGACAACCCTTTCGTACATTTCAATCATTCCTTCTCTGTCATATGGGGAATAATTTGAGGTGTCTTTTCCCCGCAGCAATGGGCGCGCCGTCCTTATCGTTCTTTACCCGCAAGTCTCCCACGCCATGTATTTTGACCCTTCCAGAGACTACGAGAAAAAAGACTACACCCACATAATGAATATTCTAGATGATGCTCTCCAAGGCTTCAGCTTTAGAGGTGGCCACGTGCAGATCAGGGAACAAAGGAACCAGAAGATGGGTTTCGCGGATAAAACTAAGTTCTCCTGCATTCATGTCCCAAAACCAAGCAAGAAGGATGGATTCTACATTGTCCATCTCATGATTCAGTTCAACACGGATCACCAAAAGCTTCGCATTAATAGCAGAAATGATGATCATATCCACAAGTGGCTAGAATCTCATGGAGAAGCGGATTATAAACTTAGAGATGACTTCTTTCGCATGCAAAGCGATATTGCGACGATCATCATGAAAGAAGTCGTCGATGAGAAGGGGATGTTCCACCACGGCCCTATATCGCGAGCTGACGTCCGAACTCGCATAGGCATGCAACGTCTAGACCTCACGCCGTTCAAGAAGCTAGGGTTCGTCCTCGATGATATGGAAGGATGGAACTTCTAGTGATTTATGATGCCGATGATGATGATATGTGTCGGTTGAACTTGTATACTTTTTGTAGCGATGAAACTTTGTGATGTCCAAAGTCCCTGCCGAACTTGCGTAACGCTACTTTGTTAGTTTTCGTACGATGACCTGCGTACCTCTAGTTAATTAATTTGCATACTGTATGTTGCATCTAGTTGCTAACCCTTTCTTTTTTGGTGTTTCTCTAGTATATTTTGTTGCATATATATGATTGTACATCCTCTTCATGAACATGCATCGCTAACAGGTACCTAGTTTCTTGATGGCGAGATGGAATTGCTATGTCGTGTACAAAGGGAAGGTTCCGGGGGTGTACAACGAGTGGCATGAGTGTCAAGCGCAAGTGAATGGGTTCACGGGCGCCAACCATAAAGGCTTCAAAAGAAGACAAGAAGGAGAAGCTAGTTACTTGAGGTTCACGCTAGCGCGAGAGAGGACTCATAACCGCCACCTCATGTACTGCATAGTTCCGCTCTCACTCATAGTGATAGCACTTCTTGCGTATACCTTTGTTTCACTACTAGGGAAAAGCCTAGCAGCAGCGCGGGTTTTGGGCCTATTAGTAGCGCGGGGGCCGACGCTACTAATAAGGCGCTACAGCTAACTTATAGCAGTAGCGCGGGTGCCACCCGCGCTACTACTACGTCCTTTAGTAGTAGCATTGGTAAAAACCCGCGCTACTACTACCAGCGCGTGGTTTTTTTGAATTTTTTCGAACAAATATTTCGATTTTTTCCCTAATTTTCAAATTTCTGAATTATTTTAACCTCAAATCTCTAATCACCACTCATCGCTGCTCAATTTAATCTCTAATCGCCCCTCATCATTCCAAATCATCTAACTTCTTGGACGGTCACCCATCCTCTCACTACTCCAACCTGAGCACGCTTAACTTCCGGGTTCTATTCTCCCTCGTTTCCAAGTCTGCACTTGTTGTTTTCTTGACAATAGTAAAATGTCAATCCTATTAACCTCAGGAATTTAGCTTGAGCATGAAGTCACACATTTCACTATTTGAGTTTGAAACTATTGTTCTAAAAAAATAGTAACACTAATATTTCTTGAATAATTAATTTGACCACAGTTTGGCCATAGTTTCACTAGATTTGACCAAAATTCAAAACAAACTAAAATAATTATTTAGTAACACTAATATTCTAGAATAATTAGTTTGACCATTGTTTCACCACAGTTTGACCACACCGTTTGAATTTTTTTTGATTTTTTCCACTCTAGATCTTAAAAGCCCCGCAACTTTTTTTCTGTTTGGTTTTTGAGGATTTTGAAAATGTTTAACGGGGTTCCCCTAGTTAAATTTGGATGTAACTTTTCGACTAGATGATTTTTCATATAAAAAACTTTTTCATCCGAGTTAGTATGCAAAAGTTATGCCCATTTTTACAAATTCTCGAGAGATTTTACAAATAAACTCGAAATTCATATTTGCAAATTTTCCCAACAACTAGACCACATATCACATGGGAAACTTATTTTCTTTTATTTTTTTGACATTTTCATCATTTTCTTTTATTTTTTTAAATTGAAAAGGCGATCCACGTGGGGGGGGGGGGTAGAGTTTGAAAATGGGACCTTTAGTAGCAGCGCGGTTTTTTACCCCCTCGCTACTACTATGGCACCACTTAGTAGTAGCGAGGGCTAAAAACCAACGCTACTGCTAGCAAACTTAGTAGTAGCGAGGTTTTAAAAACCCGCGCTACTACTATGGCATGTCCCGGGAGGCATGGTAGAGGCCGCTTAGTAGTAGCGAGGGTTAAAAACCCGCGCTGCTGCTATAAACTTAGTAGTAGCGAGGTTTAAAAACCTGCGCTACTGGTAAGTAGCAGTAGAGAGGGTTTTTAACCCTCGCTACTAGTAACATTCTGTGTATAGGCTTTTCCCTAGTAGTGTTTAGATGGATGACGTTGTTGTAGTTGCAAGTATTTGAGACTTGCATGTATCACTATTTTCGAGATGATGACAAGATATCACTTTGTGTTGGATGATGATTATGATGAGACTATTTGTATGTACATGCTATGATTACATTTGTGGTCTCGCAGGCATTTGTATGTGTATCATGATGACATTTCTATGTGCTAAAGATTCTTCTACAAAGCCTGTTCAAATACAAAACAAATATGCCAAAATGTTTTTACTTAAATTAGAAGTAGCGAGTGTATAAAAGTTAGCAACAGCGCCACTATAGCAGTAGCGCGTCCGTGAAAAGCGCACTAGAGCTACTAGCAGTAGCGAGCTTCCTCTGACCGCGCTGCTGCTACACTTGTGTAGCAGTAGAGCCGGTGGGCACGCGCTACTGCTATGCATTAGCTGTAGCGCCTTATTAGTAGCGCCTATCCCCGCGCTACTGATACATCTAAAACCCGCGCTGCTGCTAGCCTTTTCCCTAGTAGTGTAGGTTTGCATGATATCCTTCAAGAAATTAGAAAAGGTGGGACAGAGCCCGCATGAGAAATAATTGACAAAAAAGGGGTACCGATTTGGCGAGGCCCCGGTACTGGCAGGGACGACGTGCGTGGCTGGATGCCCCGTCCTCTCTCCCCCGTCTTCACTCCCCACAGATCCTTGAACATCTCCCAAGCATGGCCACGTCGACCGTCAAGGGGAAGAGGGCGAATTGCGCCCGTCGCGCCGCCAGCTCGCTCTCCGACTGCTCTGCCGCCCCGTCATCTTTGGTTGCCTCTTTTCCCTTGGTGGACTTGGGCGCAGCAGACAGAACAGTTACCGCGGTAAAAATCCGCCCCGACTTCCCGCGCACCGTTCTGGGCCTGGACCAACAACGTGCTGCGCTTATGTATGGCCCAGGCACAAGGCCTGTCGGTGTACAAAAGTAGGGGCTCTGCTTTGACCCCTTTACTTGTGCACGGGCTGTCAGAGCCACCCGCCACAGCCATGCATAATAGAGTAGGAAAGGGAAGCCAGAGAGAAGCCGAAGGCACAAGTCAAACAAGGCAACATCGAGGACCAAGGTGACAAAGTGCAGATGGGCGAAGCAGGTTTCCCCGGCAAGACCCTTGCCGGGGGCGGCCTCCACAGCCCTGGCAAGCCCCTTGACGGGCCAGCTCACCCACACCAGTGGAGCGGGCCACCCTCGAGCCACGGTCTCCAACAACCATGTTGGACCAGGGCTCGGGAGGCACCTCCATGGTGGCATGCAGATCTTTGTGAAGACATAAAATGCTCAAGGTCAGATGAGGATTGGAAAGCAACAATCCTCACCAAGATCCCTACCGGAGGAATCCACAAGAACCCTGGCAAGACCCTTGCCGGGACGCCAGCGCGCCACGGCAGGACCCTTGCCGGGCCACCCGATAGGACCCTTGCCAAAGGCGACAGCAGGGACACTGCCAGGCCCGCACCAACCAACTCCCCGCCGCCGCTCGCATGCAGCTGCCAGCCCAACCAGTTGGGCAGGCACCTGCGTGGCAGCACGTAGCTTCCAGGCCAACTCAGCACGCACCCACATGGCGGCTTGTAGGTCTTCGTGGAGGCTCCACCATCGCGCCACCTTAGCTACTTGCCTACCTACATGGCACCAGATGCATCGCTGGCCAGGGTGCGTGTCGACGCGAGGAGGAGCGGCGACGGACGGGACGGGCCTCGCTCCTGTCCCAGATAAAGTGAAGGGACACCTAAGCCTCGCATTAAATGCGCTTTGTCCTATAATATCAGCGACAAGCTCACAACGCTGTAGCACTTTCCACCTCCTGTGTGCTACTGTGGCAACCCCTTTCGCCTGTAAAAGGAGGCCCATGGTGCACTGGAGAAGGATTCAGCTCTATCGAACCTAGAACATCCAGAGCTAGTTCAAGAGCTCAAGAACACTAAATACATCCACCAAAGCAGGATTGTAGGGTTTTACGCATCTTTGCGGCCCGAACCTGGGTAAATCCCCTTTGTGCTGTCTGTTAGTCCCGCTCTTCTCACGATCCCGCGCCCCGCAACCGTAGTAGGGATTCCAGTGATCCCATGGGTGTCACCGACAATATCGCAAAAGTATTGCAAGGAATCAAACATATCATATTCAGTGATCCACAAGTTTATGTAGGATTTTATGACTAACCATGTGAATGACCAATTCTTGTCATCTCTCTAAATAGATATAAGTGAAGCAAGAGAGTTTAATTCTTTCTACAAAAGATATTCCCACGCTCTAACAAATATAAGTGAAGCAAAAGAGCATTCTACAAATGGCGGTTTTCCATGTGAAGAGAAACAGGCAATCCAAACTTCAAATGATATAAGTGAAGCACATGAAGCATTCTATAAAGCCATACTCAAAAGATTTAAGTGAAGTGCAATGAGCATTCTAAAAATAAACCAAGGACTATCTCATACCAGCATGGTGCATAAAAGAAAATTCAAAACTAAATAAAAAATACGCTCCAAGACTTGCACATAATGCATGAACGAAACGAATCCGAAAACATAATGATACTTGTTGAAGAAAGAGGGGATGCCTTCCAGGGCATCCCCAAGCTTAGACGCTTGAGTCTCCTTGAATATTTACTTGTGGTGCCTCGGGCATCCCCAAGCTTGACCTCTTGCCTCTCTTCCTTTTCCTCATATGGAGACCTCCTCGATTAGACACTTCATCCACACAAAACTTCAACAGAGAACTCGGTAAGATCCGTTAGTATAATAAAGCAAATCACCACTCTAAGTACTGTTGAAAACCAATTCATATTTTGTTTCTGCATTGTGTCTACTATAATATAGCTTTTCCATGGCTTGATCCACTGATATAAATTGATAGATTCATCAAAACAAGCAAACTATGCATCAAAAACAGAATCTGTCAAAAACAGAACAGTCTGTAGAAATCTGAACATTCACCATACTTCTGGTACCCCAAAAATTCTACCACAATTAGTAAAAATAAACAAGTTGTACAGCAAGACATTTCAAAAGGAATCAGAACCATTTGACGTTCCAGATAAAAATGTAAAATCGCGCACTACAGCCAAAGTTTCTGTCCTGCACCGTACAAACCAACAAGCATTGTAAACATCCTAGAGGCAAACCTTGGCACATTATTTTCATGATACAATGATATTGTACAAGGGGATAATTATTTTTGATGAAAAGTTTCTGTAATTAATATACACAAAGTTTCCGTGAGCATGAACAAAGTTCAAGGAGCTCTCCCACTTCAACAATGCTTGTCTCTCTCACTTTCACTTTCCTTTTTGAAAAGTTTTTAGGTTCCCCTATTTATTTTTTTGTTTTTAAACTATATAAAAGCACTCAACAGAAATAAATGACTCTCTAAAACTTCCGGGTTGTCTCCCTGGCAGCACTTTCTTTAAAGCCATTAAGCTAGGCATTTAGTGCTCAAGTAATGGATCCACCCAGATCCCAAGGTATATCGAAGCCAATTTAGTAGTGAGCACAAAGTAACATATATCATGTAACAACGAAGTCTAACTCTCTTCCTATGCATTGGCATGTCATAAAAGAACAATTCATGCACACATAGTAAAGGCGAATGCATAGGATAAACAGTTTCTTGCAATTCTATCATATTGGAAACATAAATAGGCGGAGATATAGTTCCTCTTTCATAATAATTGCAAGTAGGAGCAGAAAGCACATGCATATTATATCTATTAAAATCATCATGTGCAACGGTAAAAGGCAACCCATCAATATAATCCTTAATAAGCACAATCTTCTCCGCTATAGTGTACTCGGGAGAATTCAAAAAGATAATAGAACTATCATGCGTGGGTGCAATAGCAACAATTTCATGTTTAACATAAGGAACTATAGCAAGTTCATCTCCATAGGCATAATTCATATTGGCATCTTGGCCACGAGCATAGCAAGCATCATCAAAATGGGATATTTCAAGAGAATCAACGGGATCATAGCAATCATCATAGCAATCTTCCTACGGTAAGCACGAAGGGGAATTAAACAATGTATGAGTTGAAGAGTTACTCTCATTAGAAGGTGGGCACGGGTGATTAATCCGCTCTTCCTCCTTTTGTTCTTCGCTCTCCTCATCATATTTTTCATCCAATGAGCTCATAGTTTCATCAATTTCGTCTTCCGTAGCTTCCTGTAACGTATTAGTCTCTTCTTGGACAGCGGAGACTTTATCAATAAATGCATTAATATAGTAATTGTATTCATAATTTTCATAGAAATATCTAAGTATAGCAAGATTTTCAGGCCTATAAACTGAATCATGAAAATCGTCAAATGCTTTAAACATAGATTCAATCTAATAAGCAACCATAAGAGCAACAAATTCTTCTATTTGTTCCACATCATAGTAATCATATCTACCATTAGCATAAGAAGCTAAAGTTTCATTATCATTGAATTTGCATGAAAAGGGAAGGTGTGGAGCCTTCATCCTATAGCAACAAGTATAATCAAGTATCACGCATAGTTGACGAGCATACCAACGCAATATAGAAATTTGATCCCATAATAGTTTCCCTTTTTGTGTCAATCGATAATCCCTAAAGTATTCACGTTGATCCAACATGTCTCCCATAACATAACGGAATGGGGTTTTCTCAGGATTATTAAAGTAGTACATAATTTCTTTCACATAACGAGCATCGTGGGTTTTAGGAGGTTCCCCATCTCCATGAGTACCATCTACACCTATTTTTTTGGTATTTCGTGTTCCATATCCATAACTAAAGATAGAGAACAACTAAGAATAGCAAATAAAAATTACTTAGTGATAAAGCAAACAAGCACACACGTATTCACCCCACGCTATGACTCCCCGGCAACGGCGCCAGAAAAAGTCTTGATAACCCGAAAGTATACGGGATCAATTGTAGCCTCTTTCGATATGTAAGAGTGTCGAACCCAACGAGGAGCTAAAGGTAGAACAAATATGCTCTCAAGTCCTATCTGCCACTGATACGACTCTACGCATTCTTAGTGTTCGCTTTACCTAAAACAAGTATGAAACTAGATGTACTTTGTAGGTGTTGTTGGATAGGTTTGCAAGATAATAAAGAAGACGTAAATAAAAAGTAGGGGCTGATTAGATAAATAAACAATAAAGTAAATATAGAGAGTGTGGAAAAGTGGTGGTAGGAGTTGTGAAAGTGTCCCTGAGCAATTGACTATGTTACTAGACCAGTAATGACTATTGCAATTCTATTTGATGTAGATGCGTAAGCTAACATACTTTCTCTACTTGGATCATATGCAGTTATGATTGGAACTCTAGCAAGCATCCGCAACTACTAAAGATTCATTAAGGTAAAACCCAACCATAGCATTAAAGAATCAAGTCCCCTTTATCCCATACGCAACAATCACCTTACTCGGGTTTGTGTTTCAGTCACTCATGCAACCAACTATAAGCGAATCATGAATGCATTGCAACACCCTATAGCGGGAATCCCTCCCTCTTGCGCGACACGGAGGGCACCATAGGACAGCACCAATAATAAAACATGCAACTCAAACCAATCATAGCAATTCATCAATCACTGATAGGACAACGAAAATCTACTCAGACATCATAGGATGGCAACACATCATTGGATAGTAATATGAAGCATAAAGCACCATGTTCAAGTAGAGGGTACATCAGCTTGCGGGAGAGTGGACCGCTGAATATAGATGGGGGAAGGTGATAGAGATGCTGGTGAAGATGGCGGAGGTGTTGGTGAAGATCGCGGCGATGATGATGGCCCCCGGCAGCGCTCCGACGCAACCGGAAGCAAGGGGAGAGAGGCCCCCTTCTCCTTCTTCTTCCTTGACCTCCTCCCAAGATAGGAGAAGGGTTTAGCCTCTGGACCTTGGCTCCCATGGTGTGGGAGGGGCGAGAGCCCCTCCCAGATTTGATCTATCTCTCTGTTTCTGCGTTCTGGGATTCTGCCCTGGCATCGTTTCTTATATATCTGGAGATCCGTAGCTCTGATTGGATTGAAACCTTTGCCCAGATCTTTTTTTCCAAAAATTAGCTTTCTTGCGGCCAAAGTATAGCATGTATCGACTTACGGGTGGCCCAAGAGGGTGGGGGGCGCGCCCACCTAAAATGGGCATGGGCCCCTATCTCATGGCCACCTCGGGCACCGTCTCGCATTGAGTTTACCTCCCAAAAATCACAAATATTCCAAAATAATTCTCCGTCCGTTTTTGTCCTGTTTGGACACCTTTTGATATGGGGTTTCTGCGAAACATAAAACATGCAACAAACAAGAACTTGCACTGGGCACTGGATCAAGATGTTAGTCGCAAAAAATAGTATAAAAAGTTGCCAAAAGTATATGAAAGTTGAAGAATATTGGCATGGAACAACCAAAAATTATAGATACGACGGAGACGTATCATGCCACGACGATCGAGGTCTGTGCGACAGGTTCCTTCAGCTGGACGAAGATCGGCTCTTCAGCATTAAGCTCGAGGAGACCTTCGATGTTGAAACGGTACGCAACGATGACAAGTGTTTTTTTGTAATTAAGCATGACTTCAACTATTTCAACATCTAATATTCATCTTTTACAATTCTACTAGCTTATCCCATGCCATGCAAGATGCTATGTCTTGGAGAGTATGGGTTTTGAAGACCATGAAAATTTTGAAACAAAGAAAATACACCTAAGGACCCATCAAGATATAGAATTTGAAGTAAATCTGTACAATTCTCAGAGCGTAACCCATTTTGGTTGCCAAAATTGGGAAGCACTTTGCAAAATGTATGGTTTTTATGAGGGTATGATTTTCACCATGGATCTTGATGATCCTGACATCGAGCAAGGCAATATGGATATTTGGGTCCTTGTTGATACGCTTCCGATTCTACCACTATGTGAGTTTCTCAAACATAGTTATTAACTAATTTATATTGTTTATTTCAAAATAGTTGACAACTTATTTTCATTGACAGCTTATTTTGATTCTTCAAAGAATGTGAGGAAGATGGTAGACAAAACCCACTACACCGATGGCTCCGAATTAACTTATAAGGAGAAAAGTCATCTGATCGCATTTTGTACTTATCTTGAGAATTACAATACCTACTATCGAACTTATCCAAATTATGGTGAATACGTGCCACTAGTGCACATGTTGAACCACGGTAACTTCTATGGAGATACCCTGGTAAGATTTTTTACTATTATGACGTCCATGCATCTTTTGCATACTTCTAAAACTAGTCCATCATTGCTAAATACGAAGTTATTACTATGTTTTTCAACAGAAAATCCCGATGGATTGTGTGCCTCATCTCATGTATCAGAATGGTCACCTTGCAGTTCTGAACATACAGCCAGGTCAACCTACGGATCTCACCTGTGCATATCGGATTTCTAAAACCGGTGAACACATGCTAATCAAAGAATGGAAAAAATGTTTGGACATTCGTAAGGAGGTTCTTGGAAGTAACATTAAGCGAAAGGCAAGAATTGGAGACAGGATAATCTCCATTCTCCATAATGGAGAGTTAGGGGCTATCTTGTTTTTTGCTATTTTACCTTAGGGAATATAGTAGATCCTAAGAGAATGTAGTAGGTCCTATGAGGTACAATCTATTTATTATGTGGTACAATGTTTTAGAGTTGATGATGAGGAGAAGTTGTGATTACGACTAGTGACCAATTCGCTATGTGATGTCTCATTGATGAAAACGAGGATCTTGAGGAGGTGTTATATGACAATGATGTATTATGATGATAAATTGTTAATGATATGATGATGATGATATTTATTATATCATTGGGTGAAAGAACCGCGGATTAGTTTCAAGTGGATGGACCTCCACTTGAAACTAGTCCACGGTTCTTTCACCCCATGATTTAATAACTCATTATGATGTAAAAACAATCCCTAAATTCTTGTTGTATGAAAACTTGTGTAAAGGTGTATGAATAGAACATGAAATAAAAAGGAAATAAAATACGAAATAATAGTAGAAGCGTGGGCAGGGAGAAGCGCTAGTACTAATTACCAGTAGCGCTCCTCGGGGAAAGTGCTACTACTAAGTCGATATAGTAGTAGCGTGGGTTGAGGCACGCTGCTGCTAACCTATAGCTGTAGCACCGTAACAGTAGCGCTCCAACCCGCGCTACTGTAGGCCTAAAACCCGCGCTGCTGCTAGGCTTTTCCCTAGTATTGTAAAAGTGTAAAGTAAAGCCCATAAACATCCAAATGGGTAATATAATAGCATGGAACAAACAAAAATTATAGATACGTTGGAGATGTATCAAGCATCCCCAAGCTTAATTCCTGCTCGTCCTTGAGTAGATAAATGATAAAAACAGAATTTTTGATGTGGAATGCTACCTAGCATAATTCTCAATGTAATTTTCTTTATTGTGGCATGAATGTTTAGATCCAAATGATTCAAAATAAAAGTTCATATTTACATAAGAAATAGTAATACTTCAAGCATACTAACAAAGCAATCATGCCTTCTCAAAATAACATGGCTCAAGAAAGTTCATCCCTACAAAATCATATAGTTTGGTCATTCTCCATTTTTGTCACACGAGAATGATCACATCTTGCACAACCACGATGACAAGCCAAGCAATTGTTTCATACTTTAGCAATCTCAAACTTTTGTCAACTTTCACGCAATACATGAGCGTGAGCCATGGATATAGCACTATGGGTCGAATAGAATATGATAATGGAGGTTGTGTGGAGAAGACAAAAAAGGAGAAAGTCTCACATTGACGAGGATAATCAACGGGCTATGGAGATGCCCATCAATTGATGTCAACATGAGGAGTAGGGATTGCCATGTAACGGATGCACTAGAGCTAAAAATATATGAAATCTCAACAAAAGAAACTAGTGGGTGTGCATCCAACTTGCTTGCTCACGAAGACCTGGGGCATTTTGAGGAAGCCCATCGTTGGAATATACAAGCCAAATTCTATAATAAAAAATTCCCACTAGTATATGAAAGTGACAACAAATGAGACTCTCTATATGAAGAACATGGTGCTACTTTGAAGCACAAGTGTGGAAAAAGATAGTAACATTGGTCCCCCCTTTTTTTATTTTTTTCTTTTTCTTGGGCCTTTTTTTATTTGGCCTTTCTCTTTTTTTTGGCCTTTATTTTTTTCTTTTTGGCCTTTCTTCCTTTTTTATAAGGGACAATGCTCTAATAATGACGATCATCACACTTATATTTATTTACAACTCATAAATTACAACTCAAAACTAGAACAAGATATGACTCTATATGAATGCCTCCGGCAGTGTACCGGGATGGGCAATGAAGCAAGCGTGACATGTATGAAAATTATGAAGGTGGCTTTGCCACAATACGATGTCAACTACATGATCATGCAAGGCAATATGAGAATGATCATGCATGTCATGATGAACGGAACGGTGGATAGTTGCATGGCAATATATCTCGGAATCACTACTAGGAAAATGCCTATAGATAGAACTTTACCAGTAGCGTTTGTTTGCAACCCAACGCTACTAGTAGTTAGTAGTAGCGCTGGCTACAAACAACGCTATTGGTATATGTTAGCAGCAACGCTTGTTACCCGGGCCCGCGCTACTACTAAGTGTAACACACCACACCCTCTTGTCAAAAAAAGCAGCATCGCATGTCCTCCAACCTGCGCTACTGCTAGTATAGTATCTATAGCACCTGTCTTACAAAGCGCTCTACTACTAATTTTTCTATGTATAACATTTTACCAGTAGAGTCTGTTTCTGGCCAACGCTATAAGTAGTGCAACCCTAGCGGTAGATATTTTGCAAGCTGCCATAGCAGTAGCACGTATGGGTAACCCACGCTACTGCTATGCCCGCCAACCACCTACCACCTTTCCCCTTCTTCCTCCCCTCTCTTCCTCCCCCTTCCTTTCTCCCCCTTTCCTTGCACCTAGCTTGTTCCTTTCAATGCTCCCCCACCACCACCCCTCCATTAGAGCCCTCCCTCCCCCTCTTCTTTGCCCCTCCACCACCCCTAGATCCATTAGAGCCCCCCTCCCTGCTCTTCTTTGCCCCTCCGACACCCCT
>NC_057798.1:18540360-18544383 GCF_018294505.1 Triticum aestivum | reverse complement strand
CTTCTTTACCCTCCACCATCCCCCTTTTCTTTGTGCCCTCCACCACCACCACCTCCATTAATGCCCTCCCTCCCGCTCTTCTTTTCCCTCCTCCCACTTCCATTAATGCATTCCCTCTTCTCTCCCTCTCCTATCCCACTATCTCCCTAGCTAGCTAGATCTCTCTCTCTCCCTAGCTAGCTAGCTAGTTAGTTCGATATATATATCTAGAGCTACTAGGTAATTAAGAAGAAAGGTGCTCGATATCCCTCTCGACACATAGGTGAGCAAAAAAAAGGTGTTTGTGTGGATAAGACCGAAACTATATATATATGTGCGATATGAAAATATATATACCGAATTGTGTGTGGCATAATTTGAGTTCCCTACATTGTCTATTTGATGAAATAATGTGGGTGACATTAGTTGCCTATGTTTTGCCGAAATGTCGATTTAATTCCGTTTCGGCGAATTTCGGGCATGCAAACTCAATATGTCCCATGTTTAGGGAAGGTCATGCCGAATTTTTGTATGAATTTGATCCATGCATGCATATATACATGGTTATAATATTTGCTCCGCCCGCAGGTGATCATGAAGGTCAATGGAAGGAAGGTGGAAAGATACTGGCAATCCGCTGTGGATGACATGTATGAAAAAAGACTGAGGGATGTTTTATGTCCGTGTCGAAAATGCAAAGGAATAGTCAGGCTCGACCCCTTTGAGGGTGGTAAATTCAAGGCGCACCTGCTCATGCATGGTTTCATGTATGGCCATACTCGGTGGATAAGTGAAGAAGGAGATGATGATGATGAGGAGGAGGAGGACGTAGACGGGGCAGGAAATAACGACATGGGGCCACCAGACGAAGAGATGACCGATTATGTGCCCGAAGAGGAAGACGGCCTCGGAAATGTCGATGGTGAAGAGGCAGTTCAAGGAAGAGAAGACGCGGACACACCACCGTATTCGTCGCTACTAAGTTCAGCCATGCGGGACCCGCATGTTCGAGACCTGCTTCGCAAGAAGAGGACTAGCGACAGAGCTCCTTCTAGAGAGGAGGCCAAACTGGCGCAACCGGAGGTAGACTCGATGAATCCTTTGTATGATGGTTGCAATAATCCCGAGGTGACCCGCTTGAGTTCCACACTAGAACTTCTAAAGATGAAGGCAAAAAACAAATGGACAGATACAAGCCTGGATGAGCTTCTGAAGTACCTAAAGGAGGTTCTTCCCGCGGGAAGCCTGTGTCCTACTAGTATCGAGGAGGCAAAGAAAATCATGTGCCCTCTTGATCTGCCACATATTAGATATCACACATGCATCAATGATTGCATCCCACATATCGGAACGAGCACGCGGAAAAATCCATCTGTCCAAAGTGCAATGCTTCACAATATAAAAAGGCCGGAAAGAAAGCTCCGCAGAAAGTTGTATGGTACTTTCCGATCACTCCGCATCTACAGCGGTATTTCGTAGATCCTAAGGAAGCAAAGCTTATGCGCTGGCACGCAGAGAGGGTGAAGCCAGATGACGGAGATGAACTGAAGCTGAGACACCTCGCAAATGCTAGCCAGTGGAGAGCATTAAATGCTGAATTTGAATTTTTCGCAAATGATCCAAGGAACATCGTGCTTGGCGCTAGTAGTGATGGCATGAATCCATTTGGCAACCAGAACACCAATCATAGCACATGTCCCATGTTTGTATGGATTTACAACCTCCCCCCTGGTTGTGCATGAAGGAAAAATACATACACATGGCTATGCTTATTCAAGGGCCGAGACAACCGGGAAATGATATAAATCTGTATCCCGGGTTACTGAAAGAGGAGTTACAAACCTTATGGACAACGCTGGCCAAGACATGGGATGCAAGCAAAGGAGTGTATTTCTACATGAGAGTCGCGCTGATCACGACGGTGCAGGACTATCTCGGTTACGGCTATCTCTCCGGCCAGGTGTGCCACGGATATTGCGGATGCACGAGGTGCATGGATGATACAACTTCTCTGCAACTATCGAAAGATGGTGGGTCTTCAAAAATCATGTACATGGGGCCTCAAAGATGGCTCGAGAAGAATGACCCATGGAGAAAGCGTGAAGATCTATTCAATGGTAAGGATGAGCATCGAGGTCCTCCACATAAGCGTAGCGGTGCAGAAATATATGAGTTATTGAAGAATTGGGAAGAGTGCCCGTCGTAGGGAAAGATGAAGAAAAAGTGTAAAGTAAAGCCCATAAACATCCAAACGGGTAATATAATAGCATGGAACAAACAAAAATTATAGATACGTTGGAGATGTATCAAGCATCCCCAAGCTTAATTCCTGCTCGTCGTCGAGTAGATAAATGATAAAAACAGAATTTTTGATGTGGAATGCTACCTAGCATAATTCTCAATGTAATTTTCTTTATTGTGGCATGAATGTTTAAATCCAAATGATTCAAAATAAAAGTTCATATTTACATAAGAAATAGTAATACTTCAAGCATACTAACAAAGCAATCATGCCTTCTCAAAATAACATGGCTAAAGAAAGTTCATCCCTACAAAATCATATAGTTTGGTCATTCTCCATTTTTGTCACACGAGAATGATCACATCTTGCACAACCACGATGACAAGCCAAGCAATTGTTTCATACTTTAGCAATCTCAAACTTTTGTCAACTTTCACGCAATACATGAGCGTGAGCCATGGATATAGCACTATGGGTCGAATAGAATATGATAATGGAGGTTGTGTGGAGAAGACAAAAAAGGAGAAAGTCTCACATTGACGAGGATAATCAACGGGCTATGGAGATGCCCATCAATTGATGTCAACATGAGGAGTAGGGATTGCCATGTAACGGATGCACTAGAGCTAAAAATATATGAAATCTCAACAAAAGAAACTAGTGGGTGTGCATCCAACTTGCTTGCTCACGAAGACCTGGGGCATTTTGAGGAAGCCCATCGTTGGAATATACAAGCCAAATTCTATAATAAAAAATTCCCACTAGTATATGAAAGTGACAACAAATGAGACTCTCTATATGAAGAACATGGTGCTACTTTGAAGCACAAGTGTGGAAAAAGATAGTAACATTGGTCCCCCCTTTTTTTATTTTTTTCTTTTTCTTGGGCCTTTTTTTATTTGGCCTTTCTCTTTTTTTTGGCCTTTATTTTTTTCTTTTTGGCCTTTCTTCCTTTTTTATAAGGGACAATGCTCTAATAATGACGATCATCACACTTATATTTATTTACAACTCATAAATTACAACTCAAAACTAGAACAAGATATGACTCTATATGAATGCCTCCGGCAGTGTACCGGGATGGGCAATGAAGCAAGCGTGACATGTATGAAAATTATGAAGGTGGCTTTGCCACAATACGATGTCAACTACATGATCATGCAAGGCAATATGAGAATGATCATGCATGTCATGATGAACGGAACGGTGGATAGTTGCATGGCAATATATCTCGGAATCACTACTAGGAAAATGCCTATAGATAGAACTTTACCAGTAGCGTTTGTTTGCAACCCAACGCTAGTAGTTAGTAGTAGCGCTGGCTACAAACAACGCTATTGGTATATGTTAGCAGCAACGCTTGTTACCTGGGCCCGCGCTACTACTAAGTGTAACACACCACACCCTCTGGTCAAAAAAAGCAGCATCGCATGTCCTCCAACCTGCGCTACTGCTAGTATAGTATCTATAGCACCTGTCTTACAAAGCACTCTACTACTAATTTTTCTATGTATAACATTTTACCAGTAGAGTCTGTTTCTGGCCAACGCTATAAGTAGTGCAACCCTAGCGGTAGATATTTTGCAAGCTGCCATAGCAGTAGCACGTATGGGTGACCCACGCTACTGCTATGCCCGCCAACCACCTACCACCTTTCCCCTTCTTCCTCCCCTCTCTTCCTCCCCCTTCCTTTCTCCCCCTTTCCTTGCACCTAGCTTGTTCCTTTAAATGCTCCCCCACCACCACCCCTCCATTAGAGCCCTCCCTCCCCCTCTTCTTTGCCCCTCCACCACCCCTAGATC
>NC_057798.1:18535553-18540139 GCF_018294505.1 Triticum aestivum | reverse complement strand
CTCCATTAATGCCCTCCCTCCCGCTCTTCTTTTCCCTCCTCCCACTTCCATTAATGCCTTCCCTCTTCTCTCCCTCTCCTCTCCCACTATCTCCCTAGCTAGCTAGATCTCTCTCTCTCTCCCTAGCTAGCTAGCTAGTTAGTTCGATATATATATCTAGAGCTACTAGGTAATTAAGAAGAAAGGTGCTCGATATCCCTCTCGACACATAGGTGAGCAAAAAAAAGGTGTTTGTGTGGATAAGACCGAAACTATATATATATGTGCGATATGAAAATATATATACCGAATTGTGTGTGGCATAATTTGAGTTCCCTACATTGTCTATTTGATGAAATAATGTGGGTGACATTAGTTGCCTATGTTTTGCCGAAATGTCGATTTAATTCCGTTTCGGCGAATTTCGGGCATGCAAACTCAATATGTCCCATGTTTAGGGAAGGTCATGCCGAATTTTTGTATGAATTTGATCCATGCATGCATATATACATGGTTATAATATTTGCTCCGCCCGTAGGTGATCATGAAGGTCAATGGAAGGAAGGTGGAAAGATACTGGCAATCCGCTGTGGATGACATGTATGAAAAAAGACTGAGGGATGTTTTATGTCCGTGTCGAAAATGCAAAGGAATAGTCAGGCTCGACCCCTTTGAGGGTGGTAAATTCAAGGCGCACCTGCTCATGCATGGTTTCATGTATGGCCATACTCGGTGGATAAGTGAAGAAGAAGATGATGATGAGGAGGAGGAGGAGGACGTAGACGGGGCAGGAAATAACGACATGGGGCCACCAGACGAAGAGATGACCGATTATGTGCCCGAAGAGGAAGACAGCCTCGGAAATGTCGATGGTGAAGAGGCAGTTCAAGGCAGAGAAGACACGGACACACCACCGTATTCGTCGCTACTAAGTTCAGCCATGCGGGACCCGCATGTTCGAGACCTGCTTCGCAAGAAGAGGACTAGCGACAGAGCTGCTTCTAGAGAGGAGGCCAAACTGGCGCAACCGGAGGTAGACTCGATGACTCCTTTGTATGATGGTTGCAATAATCCCGAGGTGACCCGCTTGAGTTCCACACTAGAACTTCTAAAGATGAAGGCAAAAAACAAATGGACAGATACAAGCCTGGATGAGCTTCTGAAGTACCTAAAGGAGGTTCTTCCCGCGGGAAGCCTGTGTCCTACTAGTGTCGAGGAGGCAAAGAAAATCGTGTGCCCTCTTGATCTGCCACATATTAGATATCACACATGCATCAATGATTGCATCCCACATATCGGAACGAGCGCGCGGAAAAATCCATCTGTCCAAAGTGCAATGCTTCACAATATAAAAAGGCCGGAAAGAAAGCTCCGCAGAAAGTTGTATGGTACTTTCCGATCACTCCGCATCTACAGCGGTATTTCGTAGATCCTAAGGAAGCAAAGCTTATGCGCTGGCACGCAGAGAGGGTGAAGCCAGATGACGGAGATGAACCGAAGCTGAGACACCTCGCAAATGCTAGCCAGTGGAGAGCATTAAATGCTGAATTTGAATTTTTCGCAAATGATCCAAGGAACATCGTGCTTGGCTCTAGTAGTGATGGCATGAATCCATTTGGCAACCAGAACACCAATCATAGCACATGTCCCATGTTTGTATGGATTTACAACCTCCCCCCTGGTTGTGCATGAAGGAAAAATACATACACATGGCTATGCTTATTCAAGGGCCGAGACAACCGGGAAATGATATAAATCTGTATCCCGGGTTACTGAAAGAGGAGTTACAAACCTTATGGACAACGCCGGCCAAGACATGGGATGCAAGCAAAGGAGTGTATTTCTACATGAGAGTCGCGCTGATCATGACGGTGCAGGACTATCTCGGTTACGGCTATCTCTCCGGCCAGGTGTGCCACGGATATTGCGGATGCACGAGGTGCATGGATGATACAACTTCTCTGCAACTATCGAAAGATGGTGGGTCTTCAAAAATCATGTACATGGGGCCTCAAAGATGGCTCGAGAAGGATGACCCATGGAGAAAGCGTGAAGATCTATTCAATGGTAAGGATGAGCATCGAGGTCCTCCACGTAAGCGTAGCAGTGCAGAAATATATGAGTTATTGAAGAATTGGGAAGAGTGCCCGTCGTAGGGAAAGATGAAGAAAAAGGCGTCGGAGCCCCTGCTGAAGATATGGAAGATGAGATCTGTTTTCTAGGACTTGGAATACTGGCCCATACTCGACACGCCTCATAGCCTTGATCAAATGCATATCACAAACAATTTCCTTGAGAGTTTGCTTGGAACATTGATGAACATGCCGGACAGGACCAAGGATTGGCCGAAGTCAAGAAAAGACTTGGAATTTTTGAAAATCAGGAAAGATCTTCAAATGCCCGGTAAAAGGTCGTCAGAGGAGACCGAGACGGAGACGGAGACGGAAGATAGGGACAAAAAAGTAAACAAGAAGGAAGAACAATATTGCCCCCCCCTCTTGCTACCATAGATCCAAAGGAGGTCGATCAATTGTTCAAGTGCCTTGCCGGAATCAAAGTTAGTTCCGGATACTGTGGTAAGATAAGCAGATATCTGGACACTAAGAAAAAAAAGGTTTAGTGGGATGAAGTCTCACGACTGTCATGTGATGATGACGCAGTTACAACTGGTTGCACTTAGAGGGATTATGGACACACATGTGCGTGAGACGCTTACTTACCTATGCCACTTTTTTTATGCTATCTCTCGAAATTTGAATCAGTGTGAAGCAACTCCATAGGCTACAGGGAGAGATCGTTGTCATACTGAATGAGCTAGAGATGTACTTCCCGCCCGCGTTCTTTGATGTCATGGTACATCTATGTGTCCACATCATGGACGACATCGTCGACCTAGGGCCGACATTTCTGCATAGCAGGATGCCGTTCAAGAGGATGAATGGGGTAATCAAAGGATTCGTTCGTAACATGTCCCGTCCAGATGGAAGCATAGCCCAGGGATATCTGACCAAAGAGTGCATCTCTTTCTATGAGAGTTATCTGACCAAAGATCCTGTTGTTGGTTTGCCCATCAACAAGCACTGTGGAAGGCTCGAAGGCGAAGGTCACACCAACGGTCATTGGGATGTGAATGTGTTACGCTCGGGCCGACAAAAAACGACCTTGACAGGGCAAACTTAGTAGTGCCACAACACCTAGATGTGCTAGAAGATTTCGTGACACTGCACAAAGAGACCATCGCAAAGAAGTACCGTGACCGTGGGGTGCACAGGACGGACGCTGAAGTTATTAGAGAGCACAACTCCACTTTCTTGCGTTGGTTCAAAGAGCGAGTCCTGGATAATCCCTCAAAGGATGGTTGTTCGAACCGAACACTCATATACGCCTTAGCACATGGCCCCTCGACCAACCTCGCAACTTATCGAGCATATGATATCAACGGATACACGTTCTACATGGAGGAGAAAGATAAAAACAGTGATGACCAAAACTCAGGGGTGACGATGGAAGCCATGACCGGGAATGTAATTGAACGATATTACGGAAGGGTCGAAGAGATATGGGAGCTTAACTACTATGGATTGCATAACGCGACGATGTTCCGTGTCAGATGGGCTAAAAATGTACACAGAGAAAACCGACAATTCACTACCATGTGTATACCCGACTCCGATGATAGCGGTACCATAAACGCCATCGCCAAAAATGAGCCATGGGTACACGCTAAACACGTGACACAATGTTTCTTCATACCTGATCCGATCAATCCCAGCCGTGTTGTCGGGATGTCAAGCAAAAGGAGCATCGCTAGAATGGATGGAGTTGCCAACGAGGAAGACTATGACCAGTACGGTGATCCGATGAGGGAAGATGATGCTGATGACGATGAAACATATGTCAAAAGAAGAATGAGGACTACGTTACCTACGAAAGATCGTAATCCCTGGAGAAGGAAAAGTCACGACCATGGGCTCAATTATTCGACAACAAACAAAAGAGGGAAGAAGATCAGTCTGAAGCGTCGTCGTTGCCCTAGCTGACAAACTAATCCCAAAGTTTGTGTGTGTCTAGCTATTTTGTATACCACCGATAGCAGTCAAATGATGTAATGTATATATTATACTAATTATTATCCGGAGGGTAACAATGGTATATCGCAAAAGAAAGGAAGTTTTGCAAAATGAAATGAAAAGAAAAAGAAAAGTGCAAATGGAAGAAAAAGAAAAAGAAAAAGAAAGGAAGTTTTGCAAAATGAAATGAAAAGAAAAAGAAAAAGGAACTAATAAGTTGGGGAAAAAGAAATGCAATAAAATTAAAAAAATAAAAAGAAAAAAGAAAAAGAAAAAAAAGAGTTAGCAGTAGCGCGTTTTATCCAGGGAAGCGCTATAGCTAAGAAAATGAAAATAAAAAATAAATGAAGAAAATAAGTAGCAGTCTCGCGTTATTGCTGGACCAGCGCTATAGCTAAGTTAGCTATAGCGTGTTTTGCCAACGCTTGCTATAGCTAAGTTAGCTATAGCACCGGTCCGCTCGATCCCCTCTGACTCTCTCTCACTCGCTCCGCTCGATCCCCTCTTGAATCCACCGCCGACGCCAGCCCCGCCCAC
>NC_057798.1:18502759-18535147 GCF_018294505.1 Triticum aestivum | reverse complement strand
CGACCCCTCAGCCCCGGATCTCTCTCTCTCTCTCTCTCTGCCCCCTCCCGCTCTCTGCAGATCGGCGACTCCGGCGACCCCGACCCCTTCAGCGCCTCCCTCCGTGAAGCAGTCGGCGACGCCCAGCAACACCAGCTAGCCCTAGGTGCCTTTCCCTCCCCTCCCTAGTGTTAGTGCTAGTTAGTGTTAGTTAGCTTAATTTGCTGTTAGTGCTAGTTAGTTAATTGCTATTAGTCTTAGTGTTAGCCCAGTGATAGTTAGTGTTACTATTGATGCATGTGTGCTGCTGCTATTGATGCATGTGTGTTGCTGCTATTGACAGTAAATTCAGTTAACTGAATCATGCATGATTCAGTTAATTTAGTGTGTGTGTGTGTGATGATTTGGCTGCTATTGAGATCTTATATTGATGATTTGGCAAAATATTGACATAAGTGACCTATTTTTTGCCGAAAATGTTGATTCATTTCCATTCAGGCAAATTTCAAGTGCTCTATATGTGCACTTTCTAGCAAAGGTCATGCCGAAATTTTCCGTGAATTTCTGCATGACTTGTGCTAGAAAGTTGGACATATCGAGTGCTTGAGATTTGTCGCGACGGGAATGAATGACATTTCTGGCAAAACAAAGGTCGTCGCTTTTTTTGTCATTGTTCACTTTATTATATGAAGCTTGATAACTAAACGACTACGACATTGAACCCTAGGAAACATGACCGACACTGATGAGGCCGGAGGTTCTCACTCCCAATTAGGTCGAGCACACGCCTACCTCGACTTTTTGGCGGATCAGGAGAGACATGAAGCTGGGTGTCTGACGGATGACGACGGTGGTGGCGCTGGCGCCGACACTGATCCCACCAACGACACCGGCACTGAGACTGGCGCTGATGATGTTCCTAACAATAGCACGGAAGGTGGGACCTCTCAAGCCAGTGAGGGAAAGAAGGAAAAGAGGACACGACACCGAAATGAGCTCGGCACCAGTGAGGGAAAGAAGGAAAAGACTGGTGGTCACGGCGGTGCACTCTGGCGAGTTCGAGCCAATAGAGCCGCGAGCAGTGGAAGCATGCTACGACAACCAACTAGCATGCATCCTACAGGATACTGCTAACATCAACACCACAAAAATACGGAAGAATGATCAGTTGAAGAAGCTGCTTCTAACTAGGTTCCACGCAAGATTCCTGTTCCCCGGTCGTAATGACGAAGTTGACCCATGGGATGATCATGCCATGAAAAAAATCAACAACAAAGCCCTAGGGAAGTTTAGCAACACATTAAGCGCTTGGAAAACTAGGGTGAAAAAGGCGATTCATGTAGGCCATGAGACCTACGCCGAGATTGTTGCAGACAATCCGAAAATTACAATAGAGGACTTTGAAAAGTTCAAGGAGACTTGCAATGAAGAAGCTGCCAAGGCCAGGTCAGAGAGAGGCAAGCAGCTGCATGCAAAGAACATGGGGAACCACCGCCTTGGAAGTCGTGGTTACACGGGAAAGAGGCCCGTGTGGGCTAAGGAGGACGCAGAACGTGAACGTCAGGGGATCCCAGACCCATTGGCTGAGTTCACCGACCAGCAGGAGCACGACTTCATCAGGGCCTGATTCTCGTGGGACCCCAAGAAAAAGATTTTTTTCACCGACGGGCCGACTAGGAAATTCATGAGAATACTGGTAATTCTCCTTTTACCACCTTACATATTAGCTTCTGATCAACGAAGTCTACTACATTCTAGTCGCATTCGTAAATGATTCACAGTCCATTTTGCAGAGAGAGCAACACAAGCTTGCGGCGGCCGAGAGCGACTTGTCGACTCAGTCGACTCAGTCGTCGGTGAAGTACAAGTGGGCCACTCCTTTCAACCGGGCCATGAACATAATGATGGGACACCAGCCCGGCCAGCGGCCGCAATATGGACGTGAGCATGGCGCCGGGGATGGGGCCACTTGGAAGTACTATTATAGCGAGGACCCCGAGGCCAAAAGACAGAGAACAAAGTTCAGTCAAGTGACTATAGACGAGAAGGTTGCGCGGGCGATGGAGAAAGCAAAAGCTGAGACTAAAGCTGAGATAATCGCTGCTTGTAGATCTGATTTCGTGGATGCCTTTACAACCTTGATTCCAACAGTGGTCACATGGGTGCAACAAAATCCAAATGCGCCACCAAGTGAACTTCCCATGCCCAGCTTCACCAGGAGCAACTCAATGAACATCGCAACCATACCCGTACCTAGTATGGCAACCGCACCCGCACCTCCTCCAGATGTTTCAAATGAGGACACTTGATTTTACGTTCGTCCGCCTGTATGCGCTGCACATGAACTACATCGTCAGGACAGAGCAAGTCACCGGTCTTGCCGTTGTGGACCCATACTACATGCATGAGGGCTTCTTGCCAGTCAACAACGCCAACCGTCAATATGCAAGTTAGTACATCGAAGAATTCTTGGTCAGCAATAATGACAAAGAAACGATTCTCCTACCTTATCATCCCAGATAAGCCATCCACGGATAGCACTATAACACATATATACATCCTTTCGTGCATTTCAATAGTTACTTTGCACGCATGGAGGCTAAACTTGATCGTGTATTTTGCGCAGCGGGGGGTGTCGTGCCGTTCTCATTGTTCTTTACCCGCGTTACTCCCGCGCTCTATATTTGGACCCGTGAAGAACATACAGAAGAAAGATTACACACACATAAAGTATGTTCAGGACAGAGCTTTGCTGGGCTTCAGCATGCGGGGTGGCTACATCCAACACAAAAAAACAAATAAGGTCTGGCTTTGTTTCACCCACAAGACTGACTTCTGTTGCATCCAGCAACCGACAAGAAGTGAGAATGATGGATTCTACGTCATCCATCTAATGATGGAGTACAGAAGGGATGTGCAATCACTTTGCATGAAATCTTCATCCGATACCCATATCCAGAGATGGGCCAAAGCCTTTGGAGCCGTGCCGGATAATCGACTTCGAAATGATTTCTACCGGATCCAACAGGAAATTGCGTCCATCATCATCAAAGATGTCCTCGAAGAGAATGGGATGTTCTACGTCGGCCCAATATCGCGAGCTGACGTCTGAACCCGCATTGCCGTACAATGTCAGGACATGACGCCTTTCACTAAGCTTGGGTTTGTCCTCCCAGATATGGACAGATGGGAAGAGTGCACTGCTTAAAAACAATGTGTCTGTTTAGTTACTTGTTACTTTGTGTACGACGAAACATTGAATCTCTCAGTACGACGAAACTATTAGATGCATGGTGCCGCGCTCTAGTTAATTACTTTCCGTACAATAAAATTTGTTAACTATGTTTACTATATATGTTGCTTCTATTTCATAACTGTTTTGTTGAATTTGCTTCATGGTATATATATGTGCATCTCTAACAGGTATATAGATCAACGATGGCGAGGAAGTGGTAAATCGTGTATGTAGGGCATGTTCCGGGTGTGTATGATGAGTGGCCAGAGTGTCAGGCCCAAGTCTCTGGCTTCTCCGGCGGAAGCCAGAAAGGGTTTGATAGCAGAGCGGAAGCCAGAAAGGGTTTGATAGCAGAGCGGAAGCCGAAGCTAGTTACTTGAGATTCATAGCAAAACAGGGGATTCAGAACCAACGCCGCTACAAAAACTACTACATAATACCTCTTTTGATCATCGTGATCGCTCTTATCGTGTATGTCTTAGTTTAGGTAGATGATGAAACATGTGTCTACGGTGACAATGTAAGATACATGTCATGTGTATCGCTATTTCGAGATGATGATGAGATCGACATCATTTGTGTTGAGACTATGTTGATATGATGAGACTATGTTCTACCACTTCGATGATGATGATGAGACATTCCTTTTTCATATAGTTCCAGTGTATGTGTATGTTGTAACTGTATAAAACAAGTAAAAATACGAATACAGCAACATAAAAAAAGAAAATACTAGTAGTAGCGTGGGGTATTGGAGTAGTAGTGTGTGTTTGTTGGGCACGCTACTAGCATTAGTAGTAGCGATGGGCAGAGGCGCGCTACTGCTAGATACAAATAGCAATAGCGCTGGTTCAGACAAGCGCTACTGCTAAAAAATAGTTTTAGCATCGTAGCAGTAGCGCACCCACCCGCACTACTAATAGCCAAATAACTAGCGCTACTAATAAGGGTTTTCCTAGTAGTGAATGGCTATGGAAATGCCATAATAGGTAGGTATGGTGGCTGTTTTGAGGAAGATATAAGGAGGTTTATGTGTGATAGAGCGTATCATATCACGGGGTTTGGATGCACCGGCGAAGTTTGCACCAACTCTCAAGGTGAGAAAGGGCAATGCACAGTACCGAAGAGGCTAGCAATGATGGAAAGGTAAAAGTGCGTATAATCCATGGACTCAACATTAGTCAAAAAGAACTCATATACTTATTGCAAAAATCTACAAGTCATCAAAAACCAAGCACTACGCGCATGCTCCTAGGGGGTAGATTGGTAGGAAAAGGCCATCGCTCATCCCCGACCGCCACTCATAAGGATGACAATCTAAGAACACCTCATATTTCAAATTTGTTACACGACGGTTACCATACGTGCATGCTACGGGACTTGCCAACTTCAACAAAAGCATTATTTAAATTCACAATTACCCAACTAGCATGACTCTAATATCACCACCTCCATATCTCAATACAATTATCAAGTATCAAATTGATCATAGCATCCAACTCACTTCCTATGATAGTTTTTATTATACACAACTTGGATGCCCATCATTCTAGGACCAATTTTATAACCATAGAAAATACCATGCCGTTCTAAAAGACGCTCAAAATAATATAAGTGAAGCATGAGAGATCAACAATTTCTACAAAATAAAGCCACCGCCGTGCTCTAAAACATATAAGTGAAGTACTAGAGCAAAACTTCCTAGCTTAAAAGATATAAGTGAGGCACATAGAGTATTCTAGTAAATTCCAAATCATGTGGGTTTCTCCCAAAAGGTGTGTACAGCAAGGATGATTGTGAAAATCTAAAAATCAAAGAATAATATCATACAAGACACTCCAAGCAAAACACATATCATGTGGTGAATAAAAATATAGCTCCAAGTAAAGTTACCGATAGACGAAGACAAAAGAGGGGATGCCTTCCGTGGCATCCCAAAGCTTAGGCTTCTTGTTATCATTGAATATCTTGGGATGCGATGGGCATCCTCAAGCTTAGGCTCTTGCCACTCCTTATGCCATAGTCCATCTAATCTTTACCCAAAACATGAAAACTTCACAACACAAAACTCAATAGGAAATTTCATAAGCTCTGTTAGTGCCAGAAAGAAAAACCACCACATAAGGTATTGTAATGAACTCATTCTTTATTTATATTGGTGTTAAACGTACTGTATTCCAAATTTTCTATGGTTCATACCCCCCGTATTAGCCATAGATGCATCAAAATAAGCAAACAACACACGAAAAACAGAATTTGTCAAAGACAGAACAGTCTGTAGCAATCTGTAACTTTGGAATACTTATGGAACTCTAAAACTCCTACCAAAATAGAAAGTCTTGGGAAATTTGTCTATTGATCTAAGACAATAAGAATCAACGCAAAAGCACGTTTCTGTGATTTACTAAAATTATTTTCGTGTGTGCAAAAGTTTATGTTTCCGATGACAAGCCAAGCAATTGTTTCATACTTAAATAATCTCAAACTTTTTCAACTTTCACGCAATACATGAGCGTGAGCCATGGATATAGCGCTATGGGTGGAATAGAATATGATGATGGGGATTGTGTGGAGAAGACAAAAAAGGTGAAAGTCTCACATTGACGAGGATAATCAACAGGCTATGGAGATGCCCATCAATTGATGTCAACATGAGGAGTAGGGATTGCCATGCAACGGATGCACTAGAGCTATAAATGAATGCTCAACAAAAGAAAACTAGTGGGTGTGGATCCAACTTGCTTGCTCACGAAGACCTAGGGCATTTGAGGAAGCCCATCGTAGGAATATACAAGCCAAGTTCTATAATGAAAAATTCCCACTAGTATATGAAAATGACTACATATGAGACTCTCTATATGAAGAACATGGTGCTACTTTGAAGCACAATATATGGGACTCACTACATGAAGAACAAGGTGCTACTTTGAAGCACAAGTGTGGAAAAAGAGATAGTAACATTGCCCTTTTATTTATTTTCTTTTTTTTCTTTTTTTTCTTTGGCCCTTTTTTTCTCTTTGGCCTTTTTTTCTTTTTAGGCAATGCTCTAATAATGATGATCATCACACTTTCATTGATTACAACATATGAATTACAACTCGAAACTAGAACAAGATATGACTCTATATGAATGCCTCCGGCGATGTACCGGGATGGTACAATGAATCAAGAGTGACATGTATAAAAAATTATGCATGGTGGCTTTGCCACAAATACGATGTCAACTACATGATCATGCAATGGCAATATGACAAAAGTAATGTATGTCATGATGATGATGAACGGAACGGTGGAAAGTTGCATGGCAATATATCTTGGAATGGCTATGGAAATGCCATAATAGGTAGGTATGGTGGCTGTTTTGAGGAAGATATAAGGAGATTTATGTGTGATACAGCGTATCGTATCACGGGGTTTGGATGCACCGGCGAAGTTTGCACCAACTCTCAAGGTGAGAAAGGGCAATGCACGGTACCGAAGAGGCTAGCAATGGTGGAAAGGTAAAGGTGCGTATAATCCATGGACTCAACATTAGTCATAAGAACTCATATACTTATTGCAAAAATTTACAAGTCATCAAAAATCAAGCATTAAGCGCATTCTCCTAGAGGGATAGATTGGTAGGAAAAGACCATCACTTGTCCCCGACCGCCACTCATAAGGATGCACAAGCCAGGTACACTTCATTTTCAAATTTGTTACACAACTTTAAACATACGTGCATGCTACGGGACTTACTAACTTCAACACAAGCATTCTTTAAATTCATAATCACCCAACTAGCAAGACTTTAATATCACTACCTCCATATCTCAAAACAATTATCAAGTATCAAATTGATCATAGCATCCAATTCACTTCCTATGATAGTTTTTATTATACCCAACTTGGATGCCTACCATTCTAGGACCAATTTTATAAACATAGCAAATACCATGCTGTTCTAGAAGACTCTCAAAGTAATATAAGTGAAGGATGAGAGACTAGCAATTTCTACAAAATTAAGCCACCGCCATGCTCTAAAAGATATAAGTGAAGCACTAGAGCAAAAACTATCAAGCTCAAAAGATATAAGTGAAGCACATAGCATATTCTAATAAATTCTAATCAAGTAGGCTTCTCCCAAAAGGTGTGTATAGAAAGGATGATTGTGGTAAAAACTAAGCAAAGACTAATATAATACACGACGCTCCAAGCAATACACATATCATGTGGCGAATAAAAATATACCTCCAAGTAAAGTTACCAATGAACGAAGACGAAAGAGGGGATGCCTTCCCGGGGCATCCCCAAGCTTAGGCTTTTGGATATTCTTGAATATCTTGGGGTTCCATGGTCATCCCCAAGCCTAGACTTTTGCCACTCCTTATGCCATATTCCATCAAAGCTTTACCCAGAACTTGAAAACTTCACAACACAAAACTCAACAGGAAATGTTATAAGCTCCGTTAGTGAAAGAAAAAAAACCACCACATAAGTTACTGTAATGAAATCATTATTTATTTATTTTGGTGTTAAACCTACTGTATTCCAACTTCTCTATGGTTTATAAACTATTTTACTAGCCATAGATGCATCAAAATAAGCAAATAACACACGAAAAACAGAATCTGTCAAAAACAGAACAGTCTGTAGCAATCTGTAAAGAACGCAAACTTATGGAACTCTAAAATCCTACCAAAATAGGAAGTCCTGTACAATTTGTTTATTGATCAGCAGCAAAAAGAATAAACGCAAAAGCACGTCTCTGTGATATAACAAAATTAAATTCGTGCATGCAAAGTTTCTGTTTTTCAGCAGAATCAAATCAACTATCGTCATAGGTTATCCTATTGGTTCTACTTGGCACAAACACTAATTAAAGCATAAAAACACATCTAAACAGAAGGTAGATGTCGGCGTACTAGAGTAGGGGTACCCTAGTACCCCGAACTTGTGCACGGGCAGCTGCAGCACCCCGCGGCAAGGGCTTGCCGGGTGACCGCCAAGATACTCCGTGGCTCCTTTGGAGCCATTCAAGAACAAAGTATTCAAGTCAAGAAGACAAGGCCCCGGCAAGAGGAGATTTCCGGGAAGGCCAACCGAGGCATCTCAAGGAACTTGCCGCGACGCACCAAGCGTCCCGGCAAGGCCCGGTGAGCGACAAGCTTCCGGGCGTGACAAGACCACGACCGCGGCAAGACGCTTGCCGCGGCAAGCGGCCACTCTGTTCCCACGCTCCAGCGCATCCACCAATGTGTCACCCTGGGGGCCTTTCCAGGCACGCGTGGTGGAAGGCTGTGAAGCCAGCGGTAAGCGGTGGCATGCAATGCTGACAAGATCGCCATCGTGGCAGGCGGTGGCGCCCCTGACGGTCCTTTTCTACACTGTTTGGGCGACACAGACGGGCATTTAATGCCCTTGTCCCCTGCCGTCAGGGTTAGGTAGAGTACACTGTGCAGGTAGCTGTACCAACCACAACTCTTTTTACATTTTTACCCTTCTCTGCATTGCCACCTGTCGGTGACCCCTTGAGCATATAAAAGGAGGCCCATGCGCAACGTAGAAGGGGTTCAGATCATTTTGAAGCCAGAAAAACACTTAGCTCTCTGGGGCAAGAACACAATACAATCAAACAAGCAGCAGTAGGAGTATTATCTCTCCGGAGAGCTCCGAAGCTGGGTAAACTGCTCGTGTGCTTCGCCTCGATCTGCTCTTCGTGCGACCTCCGCCCCCCGCCAAACTGAAAGGGGCTCGGTCCGCCGGCCCGATAGGGTCTCGTGGACCAGTTTCCCCGACATCTTTGGCGCGCCAGGTAGGGGGCGTCGAGATTGTGTGAACCTGATCTGGAGTTCACACGAGCTAGATCTTCATTTTCTTCATCGACATGCCACCGAAGAAGAAGGCTTCGGAGGCAGCTGCTCCGTCCGCGTCGATCTCACCGCCACCGGAACAACGGGTGGTGGGTTGACGCTGGTGGAAGAACAGACATCGACGAGGAAGCTCACGGTGCTGCCAAGTCCAAGGACAAGGCTGCACAAACCTTGGTGTCCGTACATCCGCCGCGCCCCTCTCAGGAGGCCTAGGACCGACAGCGTCATGGTATCCGCAGTACCATACGCTTGTTGGACCAAGATCAAGTTGGTGGGTCTCGGGGATCTCAAGACCAGCATGGACGTCAATGCACCGGCACGAGCGAGACACAGTCGCATGGATGAGATACTGCTCCTTCTAACATAGTTAGAAGTCCGAGCATGTCCCGCTCCTCGCGCCGTTCGCCACTGCCGCCCACCACTCCAGCGGAAGCTTTGGCGAGAGCTCAACTGCTCCTGGATTACCCACCAACGTCGGACAAGATCGACAAATGGAGGGCCACCATTCAGAGCCTCATCGGCTACGCCAACGGCGACACTCCGCGGCAACCGAATACATCGCTACCGCGGCAGGACTGCCAAGCACGAGCCGGTGGCGACAAAACTGGTGGGGGTGCAACCACCATGCACTCTCCACCCCGAAGGCCAAGATCGCCGACTCGCCGGATCCACCTCGACAGCGACTCCACCGCATCGTCGGATCCACGAGCTCGTCGCGATCATTGCCAAGTTCTTCATGAACGGCAGCAAGAAGACGCTCGTACTCGCATCGAGCGCCAAAGAGAAGCGCAACGTCAATCCGACAAGCGCGTTGGGCCCTCTGTTGACATGCATGCGCCAGGGGAACCAGGGGACTTGCCGTATGCGGTAGGTTGCCCTGCGTTCACTCATGAGCTGCGGCAAGTCCAGTGGCCCAGCACGAAGAATTTCAAGCCAGATGTACTCGAGAAGTACGATGGCTAGACGCACCCATCGGAGTTCCTCAGCATCTACACCATCGCGGTGCAAGCTGCCGGAGGGCGAGACGACAAGATCCTTGCCAACTACTTTCCGCTGGTACTCAAACCCAACATCAGATCCTGGCTCATGCACTTGCCGGACAACTCCAGATCTTCCTGGGCGGATCTGTGCCATCAGTTTGTCGGCGCCTTTACAGGCAGCCACAAGCCTCATGGCCAAGAGAGTGACCTTCATCTGCTCGCTTAGAAGGAAGGAGAGCCCCTGCACAAGTACATTCAGAGATTCAGCAACGTACAACACAACATCCCAGATATCCACCCTGCCGCGGTAATTAGCGCGTTCCATCAGAACGTGCGGAACCGCAGGATGCGGGAAGAGATGGCGATGTGCAAGATCAGAGACGTTAGTGAGCTATATGCCCTGGCCGACAAGTGTGCACGTGCTGAGGAAGGGAGGAGACTCCCCGGAGAGAATATAGGAGCAGGAGGATCTGACAGTGAGGATACTACCCCGACAAGGAAAAACCGGCGGCAGAATAACAGAAAGAAGAAAGGCAAAGAGGTGCTAGTTGTCGAGCAGTCCGGCAACGGAGGTGGCGCCAAGAAAGCCAAAGCTGGTGGCTCCGGCAAGGAGATTGCTGCAGAGGCTGTGGCGGTCACCAACAAGCGGGACGGCACCAACAAGCAGTACTGCAAGATCCACCGCACCAAGGGCCATGACCTCCAGAGCTGCAAGAAAGTCGAGCAGCTTGTCGAGCAGCAAAAGGCTGAATACGAGCGGCACGACAAGGAGAAAGCCCAGGAAGGTGCTGGAGGATCCGACAAGAAACGTCCCGGCCGAGGAGGACGCCGCGGCAAGGCCAAGCAGCGGCAAGGAGACAGACCTCCCCGCGGCCGCGACAAGGATGAAGATGACGACGACAACGAAGACATCGATGATGACGAGACCGATGAGCAGGAGTTCCAGAAAGCCACAGAGGTCCTGTGCGTTGACGGCGGTGCCTCTCTGCATGCTTCACACCGCCAGCTCAAACAATGGGTGCGGGAAGTCAATGCGGCAGAACCACCCATCAGTCACGCAGGCCTCTGAAATGGTCCAGCACGCCTATCATCTTTGATATTGAGGACCACCCTGATCGCATAACTGCGGTCGGGTGCTTGCCGATGTTGGTTTCACCAACTATCCACAACCTCAAGGTCACTAAGATGCTAGTTGATGGCGGGGCCGGCTTGAACCTGATCTCCTCCGTGGTGCTCCAGAAACTCCAGATCCCTGACAGCGAGCTCGAAGAGACCGGCACATTTCAAGGAATCAATCCGGGAAGGAGCAAGCCGAAGGGAAAGATCACGTTGCCGGTGACATTTGGCAGTGAGCTGAACTTCAGGACTGAAAGGGTCACTTTTGACGTTGCTGACTTTCCATTGCCTTACAATGGGATAGTCGGCCGTCCAGCACTCGCCAAATTCATGGCAGCCTCTCACTATGCATACAACGTACTGAAGATGCTAGGCCCGATAAGCGTCATCTCTGTCCTTGGCGACAAGGATGCTCTTATCTGCGCCGACAAGATCTATCGGGAAGCAGCAGCCGCAACAGATCGCAAATCACTTGCCGCTGAAGCTCCCGGGGGGAAGAAGAAGAACAAGTCCGGCAAGAGTTCTGATGCCCACTCCGGCAAGCGCACCTCTTCGGAGTGCTGCGCTACCGTCGAGGACGCACCATCGAGCTCCACTGGCATGTGTAAGAAGGCAATGGCAGCTCCACCAGAGACTAAGAAGGTGTCCGCCAAGGAGGACGGCACTGGTGGTACTTTCACCATCAGTGCCACTCTCGATCCCAAATAGGAAGGCGCGCTCGTTGCTTTCCTGCGGGCGAACGTTGACGTGTTTGCATGGCAACCGTCTGACATCCCCGGTGTTCCTCGGAAAGTATTCGAGCACCATCTTGCCGTCTGTCCTCATGCGCGGCCCGTCAAGCAGAAAGTCAGGAAACAAGCGGTGGAGCGCCAAGAATTCATTGTAGAAGAAATCAAGAAGTTGGAAGCAGCAGGCCTTGTCAGAGGAGTGCTCCATCCTACGTGGTTGGCCAATCCTGTTGTCATACACAAAGCCAACGGGAAATGGAGGCTTTGTATCGATTTTACCGATGTCAATAAAGCTTGTCCCAAAGACCCATTTCCCTTGCCGCGCATCGACCAGATTGTTGACTCCACAGTCGGATGTGACTTGCTTTCATTTCTTGATGCATACTCAGGATACCATCAGATCTTCATGGCAGAAGAGGATGAGGAGAAAACCGCGTTCATCACCCCGTGTGGCACGTACTGTTTTGTACGGATGCCTTTCGGTTTAAAGAATGCTGGTTCAACATTTGCAAGGGTAGTCCATCACGCTTTTAAGCCGCAAATGCACAGAAATGTGGAAGCCTACATGGATGACATAGTGGTCAAGAGCAAAGACAGGTCGACCCTGATTCAAGATTTAGACGAAACATTTGCAAATCTGCGCAAGATCAACCTCAAGCTGAACCCCGAGAAGTGTGTGTTTGGAGTCCCCTCCGGCAAGCTTCTCGGGTTCTTTGTGTCTCATCGGGGAATTTAAGCCAATCCCGACAAGATCAAGGCCATTGAGCAGATTGAAGCACCAAAGCGCGTCAAGGATGTACGAAGACTTGCCGGTTGCGTGGCTGCTCTAAGCAGGTTTATCTCTAGATCTGCCGAGCGCGCCCTGCTGTTTTTCAAAATATTGAAAAAGGCAGGTCCAATGAAATGGACTCTGGAAGCGGAGGCTGCGCTGCAGGACTTGAAGAGATACCTGTCCTCCACTCCAACACTTGTCGCACCTAGGCCACAAGAGAAGTTGCTGCTGTATATAGCGGCAACCAATCAAGTGGTTAGTGCTGCGTTAGTGGCGGAGAGGGAGGCAGATGATGAGCCAGCAACCACGGTAGATGCATCCAGCGACAAGCAGGGGGCTTCACTGGCAAGCTCTGGTCCGGCAAGCTCTGGTCCGACAGGCTCTTGTCCGGCAGGCTCTGGTCCCGACAAAGATGGATCTGCGCAGACGCATAAGGAGATGCAGAAGAGAATGGTGCAGCGCCCAGTTTACTTTGTCAGTTCCCTTCTGCAGGGGGCTAGGTCAAGGTACTCTGGTGTGCAGAAATTGCTATTCGGCCTTCTCATGGCCTCGAGAAAGTTGCGCCATTACTTCCAAGCACATGAGATCACAGTTGTCACTCGCTTTCCGTTGAAGAGGATACTGCAAAATCCAGAAGCAACAGGCAGGATTGTCGAGTGGGCACTAGAACTGTCAATCTTTGGCCTCAAGTTTGAAAGCACTTCAACTATCCAAAGCAGAGCATTGGCAGAGTTCATAGCAGAGTGGACGCCAACACCAGATGAAGAAATTCCAGAGGCGAGCATCCCCGTCAAGGAGGCAAACAAAGAGCGGCTGATGTACTTTGATGGTGCCTTCTCGCTGCAAGGCGCCGGTGCGGGCGTGCTGCTTGTCGCACCCACCGGAGAGCACCTCAAGTACGTAGTCCAGATGCACTTTCCCAAGGAGCAAGCAACGAACAATAGTGCAGAGTATGAAGGCTTGCTTGCTGGTCTCAGGATCGCGGCAGACCTTGGGATTAAGAAGCTCATTGTCAGGGGTGACTCACAGCTTGTCGTCCGCCAAGTGAACAAGAATTATCAGAGTCCGTTGAGGGAAGCTTATGTTGATGAAGTGAGAAAGCTAGAAGAGCACTTTGACGGCCTACAGATGGAACATGTTCCAAGAGCTCAGAATGACATTGCTGATGGCCTGTCAAAGTGCGCCGCACTTAAGTTACCTGTGGAACCAGGGATCTTTGTGCTCAAGCTGACTCAACCATCCGTGACACCATCAACTGGACAAAGCAAGAAGAGAAAGTCGATTTCTGGTGACTATTTTCCGGCAGAGCTTCCTGAAGCCGCCGCCAAGAAAGTCCCCAAGATCAACACCAAGAGTGCTGAGGAGCAGTCTGCTCCGGCAAGCCTTAGGGTTTGTTCCGTTGAAGCAGACGCTCCCGACAAGTTTTGCTCCGGCAAGCTTGCCGGGGAACATCAAGCTCCGGCTGAGCCGCAGGTTCTCGCCGTAGAAGCGGATGTTCCCGCAGCAGCAGATGTGCCTTTAGTCCTTGTTGTCAAGCCACAAGCTCCAGCATGGGCACAACAAGTTGTCCATTTCCTTCAGACAGGAGAACTTCCCGAAGAGCAAGAAGAAGCGGAAAAAGTAGCCCGGCAGTCAAGTATGTACCAGTTTGTCGACAACATACTGTACAGAAGAAGACTCAACGGTGTGAAATTGAAGTGTATTTGCCGGGAAGACGGACAGAAGCTGTTGGCAGAGATACATGGAGGCATATGTGGTCACCACATTGGTGCAAGAGCACTTGCCGGCAAGGCATTTCGGCAAGGTTTCTTTTGGCCGACAGCCCTCCAGGATGCAACTGCACAAGTAACCAAGTGTGAAGCATGCCAGTTCCATTCCAAGCAGATACACCAGCCAGCTCAAGCTCTCCAGACGATCCCTTTATCCTGGCCATTTTTGGTCTGGGGGCTCGATATCCTCGGCCCCTTCCCCCGAGCTGTCGGGGGCTTTGAGTACTTGTACGTTGCAATCGACAAGTTCACAAAGTGACTGGAAGTGGAACCAGTGAGGAAGGTGACAGCACAGTCAGCAGCCAAGTTCTTTAGGTCGATTGTTTGCCGTTTCGGGATCCCTAACAGGATCATCACCGACAACGGCACACAATTCTCGAGCCGCACCTTCATGCAGTACGTCCAAGATCTTGGCGCCAAGGTCTGCTTCGCTTCTGTTGCTCATCCGAGAAGCAACGGTCAAGCGGAGAGGGCAAATGCTGAAGTGCTGCGTGGGCTCAAGACCAGGACTTTCAACAGGCTGCGCAGGTGCGGAAGAAACTGGATCGAGGAGCTGCCAGTGGTTCTTTGGTCGATCAGGACGACGCCAAATCGAGCCACTGGCCAGACGCCTTTCGCTCTAGTCTATGGAGCAGAGGCAGTTCTCCCCATGGAACTCGTATACGGGTCACCTCAGGTGCTCGCTTATGATGAGCTTGAGCAAGAGCAGCTGCGACAAGATGACGCGCTGCTCCTTGAGGAAGACCGTCTTCAGGCTGCTGTGCGAGCTGCTCGATACCAGCAAGCTTTGCGTCGCTACCATAGCCGCAAAGTTAATGCCAGAAGCTTCGAGGAAGGCGACCTTGTTCTTCGGCGCGTTCAGTCCGCCAAGAATTCCAACAAGTTGACGCCGAAGTGGGAAGGCCCTTACCGGGTGAAACGAGTCACTAGGCCTGGCGCTGTCCGCCTTGAGACCGAAGATGGCATTCCGGTGAGCAACTCCTGGAACATTGAGCATCTTCCTAAGTTTTACCCGTAGGGCGCGGTTGCCGGAACCTGTTCCGGCAACCACCTTTTGTACAGGTCTTGCCGATGTTGCATGTAATCCTTTGTACAAAGCCGGGCGCAGACCCCGTGCATAAGTAAAGCTCATGTACTCCGCACATCTTGTCAATTTCATGCTTTTTACTTTATATTTGCATGCTTTATCTGACACTTTGTGCAGCACCTACCCCCGGTAAGCAATAACGAGCCGAAAGGCCCCATATCTTTATTTTCTCTTCTTTCTTTTTCTCAAACAAAGGAAAGAAAGGTTCCCTCGCACACAAGTTTGCCGGGGGGGAAGGAGAAGATAATGGTGTGGACCAGGCGTTGTTTAAGGAAGGTTCGCCTTGCAGGGAAGCAAACGACAGAAAAGCTAAGTTGCCAAAGTCTGAGCAATTAGTTTTAATTTTAAGTTATCTTCCTTGAACGACTGTGCTTTGTATGGAAAACCTATGCGTGGAAGAACCAACTCGTAGCTAGTTGCGCCCTTGCTTTGTTTCGAGTCCGCTCAACAACTTAGGTGTGCTGCAACTAGTCGCGACAAGGTTTCTTGTCGGAGTGGCACCGCCAGCAGGCTGCTGACGTCCCGCACTCAGCGCTCGCGGCTCGGGTGCCTGCGCTGACAAGTTCCCTAAAAGCGTAGGGTAAAAACATACAAAGCAAGGGATCTAGTAAAGGAAATAACATAGCGATCATTATCCAGAATAAAGTTATATTACAAGATAACTTGTCGCAGCTCTAACACATTATTCCCATGACATGACCAGCAGCGACAAGGAAAAAGATAAAACGAGCGGCCTAGTCTATGCGATCGCCCTCAACCCTCTTGATCTCGCTCACCTTGTCCACAATGGGTGCGACAAGGGCCTTGAGCGCTTCCAGATCGGCGTCGGGCGGCAAAGACCTGAGGACGTTGGTGAGGTTGAGGCCTGGGTTGCGGAAGGCCACCTTCACCAGCACATTCTGAAGAACTCCCGCGCAAATCCTGCGTGACTCGTCGGCCAGCTGCTTTGGGATTTTCTCCCGAAGCCGCTGGAGGGCCGTCGCCACGCCCTTGAAGAACAAATTGAGCTTGGCGCTGGGTTGGAGATGCTCGTCGGAAGAATACCCGAAGTCCTCCATCCCCAGCTGCGCCAGCTCCCCGTCGATGACTGCGGCGATATTCACCAGACCCTCGGTCCAGTGCTCCACAGTCTCCCTAAATGAGTTCTGGGTGACGGCAATGCTCGCCAGCAGCGCCTCGTCGGCCTTGATCTTCTCCGAGAAGGTCACCTCTCGCTCCTTGGCGCCGTCCAGCGTCTGAGTCAGCGTGGCCAACTTCAGTTCAAGATCCGCGTTGGAGTCCTTGGCAGCGCTGAGCTCCTTGCCCCTCTCAGCGAGAAGACCCTTCAGCTCACCATGAGCGACAGCATCCTTCTCGCGCTCGCGCTTGAGCGCGGCAAGCTCCTCACCACTTGTCCTGAGATTGGCCTCCAGCTGCGCCACTTTCGCCTCTAGCTCCTTCTTGGCGGCCTCAGCAGTTGCGGCAGCATCCTTTTCCTCCTTGAGAGCCCCGTCAATCGCTAGCTCCCGCGCGGCGAGCTCCTCCTCGTGGCTGTCAAGGTTCACCTTGCACTGCGCCAACTCTC
Source organism: Triticum aestivum (assembly GCF_018294505.1). NCBI lineage: Eukaryota > Viridiplantae > Streptophyta > Magnoliopsida > Poales > Poaceae > Triticum > Triticum aestivum. The sequence continues at coordinate 18,518,065 of NC_057798.1, read as the reverse complement.
CTTCCCTTGCAAATAGGCTTTCAGCGACAAGTCGTTGCTTCTCTTCGGCTTCAGCCTTCTCGAGGAGGAAGGCTTTCCGCTCCTCAAGAAGTTGCTCCCGCTCCTCCGCCAGGGACTGGAGAGCCTCCTGCCTGAGACCCCGGAGCTCCTCTGCGCGCTTCTCAATGACGACTCCCGCCTTCGCGACAAGCGCTTCTCGGGAGGCCAGCTTGGCTTGTCGGGCGCGGTAGAGCGACGTCAGCTTCCGCAGCAGCCGCTCCTCTTCAGGCTCGTCGCTGCTGCTTGGCGCGTCAACCAGCGTCAATCCGGCGGAAGCGAGCACCTCTTCGTCAAAGGTTTCTCCTTCGATCGGCGCCCTGGAGCTCGAAGCCCAGGGGATCTTGATGAAGACGCCATCGCCAGCCTTCAAGTAGGCGCCGGGCTGGGGCTCTTCGGAGCCCGGCGCTGCAGTAGCGGCGGAGGGATCGGTGGTCGGTGCAGCGCCTGACGCTCCTGCGGCCTCGGGGCCGTCAGTACGATCACCAGATTCCTCGCCGGCTTCCGCGGCGGCAGCCTTGGCGGCCTCTTCGCCGGCGGGCTCATCAGCGCCGGCCTCTCCTTCAGCGGCCTCGGTTTCCATCGGCTCTGTGGCGGATGGATCTGAAGAACGAAGAAGGGAGAGAAGTCAAGCGAATATGCAAAAAGAAAGTCAGAAGAAGAAAAACCCAAGGGCAAGTTTTTAGGCAAGTGGATTACCTGTTCTAGGGTCTGCAGTCGCGGTCTCAACCGCCGGAGGATCACTGGTGTCGTCCTTTGCCGGAGAACTGGCCCTTGCCGGAGAGTTCTCCCTTGCCAGAGAGCGCTCCCTTGCCGGGGACTCCTCCCTTGGCGGTGTAGTCGAAGCAGATGGCACTTCGGGGGCGGCTTCCGGGCCCTCCTGGTGAAGCTGCTCTGCTCCTACACAAATCCAACAATCAAGATATCAGCAAAGAAAGAGCAACCATGAGCGCCTGTCAGCAAGAAGTAAAACCATGTACTTACGCTGGGGGCTGCGCTGGGGGCTGCTTTGGGGAGTAGTTGCCAGGTCCGTCAAGGTGGTCTCAGACACACCCCCTGCTGACACGGTGGGATCATCTTCGATGACAATCACCGAGGCCTTGGCTCTCTTCGCCGCTCTCTGGGCCAGTGTCCTGAAAAGGAATAGATTCAGATCGAAGCAAGTCAGATACAGGATGAAAGCAACAAGATTGAAGAACTACGAGGACAGCAAGAAAGCTTACTCTTCTTCTTCATCATCGGAGCTGAGCGCGGAGAGATCGAAGTCCGGCTCCCCTCCGATGCGGCGAGGCGGAGGAGTAGGCTACCTTGCCTGCTTGGCAGGAGCAGCAGCGGTGGACCGGGAAGACCCCGCTCCAGTTGCCGCAGCGGCGTGAGGCGCTGCCGCGGCAACGGTGCTTGCCGCGGTAGAGCGTGTCGCGCGGCTCGGCGGTTGTTGACCCGTCTGCCGCCCCGCTACGTCCCCGGCCTTGTAGAGACGCCTTCTTGGCGCAGCCGGGGGCTCCACTTGCGGCAAGCTGTCTGAGGGTTCGGGCTCTTCCTCGCCGGGCTCGCTCGGCTCAGCTTCAGGGCCGCAAGATCTTCCTCGCCGGCAAACTCCTCGCGCTCGGCAAGGCTTGCCGCCTCTGCTGCCTCTGCCTCCTCCACGGTGAACCCGAACTCGCCCGCGGCAGCTGCTGCTGCAGCCTCTTCCGTCCTAGTGGCGATGCGCTGCAGCTCCACGTCGGTAGTATCACGGGTGAGGCTCTTCTGCTCGTCGGCGCAGATCGGCACTACCTCCAGGCTGTCGAAGAACGCCCGCACGACGTCATCCGCAGGCTCTTGCCAAGTTGGGGCGATTCCGAGCGAATCGCACAATGGCATCATCGCGCGGATCCGGTCGAGTGAAGAATTGTTGCACAATGGCACAATGCTCCTCGGCAACATGAATGGATGCTGAGGATCGCGTTTGAACAGCTCTAGGAGCATCGCATCCAGCTCCAGGACGGTGAAGTTGAAATTGAGGCCCGGGCGCAACCTCATGATGTCCACCGAGTTCTTGAACCCCCAGGCGGGTCTCCCTCTCTCCTGCAGGGGGGCGATGCGGCGACGAAGGAAATCTGCGCCAACGGCGCCTACAGTGAGCCCGGCAAGCCTGAGGCGAAGGATTCGGGTGACGGCGATCTTCAGCCTGTCGTCTTCCGGGGCCATGTTGCTCCAATCGTTGCCGCGTACTATTGGGGCTTGGCGCACGGCAGTGAACGGCTGCGGGTTCTCCTCGACGATCCAACACCACTCCGCTCTCCACTCCTCCCATTTGCTGCGAAGCTCTCCCTCCAGATAAGCTTCTTTCTTGCCGACTCTCGAGATCCAGGCAATACCTCCGGCAAGGGGCTCTCCTCTCTCGACTCGAGGAATAAAGAAATGGCGGAAGAGGGCTACGTTCGGGTGGACTCCGACAAAGTTTTCGCACAGATGTGGGAAAACTGCCATGGTCAGAACGGCGTTGGGGGTGAAATCAAGGAGGCGGAGCCCGTAGGTGTTCATAATGTCGCAGAAGAATTCCGAGAAGGGTGGGCAGAGCCCGCAATAGAAGAACAGCGCGAAGAAGGGGTACCCGTTTGGAGCCAGCTCCGAAGCAGCGGCAGGGAGTACCCTCGTGCGCGGGTGCGCTCGCGTCTCCATCGACCAGAAGAGGTAGTAGTACTCCCTCAGCTCGTTAGCGCCGAGCTGAGGGGGGAAGACGGCCCGCTCCTTCCGCAGCGCCGCGAGCCGCTGCGCCTCGGACGACTTCACGCCCTTCCCCTTGTCGGCTTTCGGAGCCATGGCGGAGGTGGCAGGGGAGATCGACGGCGTTGGTGGTGCTGGTGGCGACGGGGGGCGGGGCGTTGCTCTTTGCGGAGGAGATTTTTGGAGTGGAAGCAACAAACGGCAAGATGGGAGAATTGCCCCTGTTTCCCCTGCTTATAAAGAGGGGGGGCGGATGTTTCGCCATTCCAAATAAAGAAACCACCCACGATCTCTCCCACGACGCCGCATTCGACGCGTGCCGTTGGGGGAGGGCGCGGTGGATACGGAGTAAGATACGGCGTGGCCCAGGCCGCGTGTGCCCGTGCCCTCTTTTGGGCCTGGCCCAACAGCGCTCGGCACCGTGTGTGGCCCAGGCCCGGGGGCTATAGTCGGCGTACTAGAGTACGGGTAACCTAGTACCCCGAACTTGTGCACGGGCAGCTGCAGCACCCCGCGGCAAGGGCTTGCCGGGTGACCGCCAAGATCCTCCGTGGCTCCTTTGGAGCCATTCAAGAACAAAGTATTCAAGTCAAGAAGACAAGGCCCCGGCAAGAGGAGCTTGCCGGGAAGGCCAACCGAGGCATCTCAAGGAACTTGCCGGGACGCACCACACGTCCCGGCAAGGCCCGGTGAGAGACAAGCTTCCAGGCGCGACAAGACCACGACCGCGGCAAGACGCTTGCCGCGGCAAGCGGCCACTCTGTGCCCACGCTCTAGCGCATCCACCAACATGTCACCCTGGGGGCCTTTCCAGGCACGCGTGGCGGAAGGCTGTGCAGCCAGCGGTAAGCGGTGGCATGCGATGCTGACAAGATCTCCATCGTGGCAGGCGGTGGCGCCCCTGACGGTCCTTTTCTACACTGTTTGGGCGAGACAGACGGGCATTTAATGCCCTTGTCCCCTGCCGTCAGGGTTAGGTAGAGTACACTGTGCAGGTAGTTGTACCAACCACTACTCTTTTTACATTTTTACCCTTCTCTGCATTGCCACCTGTCGGTGACCCCTTGAGCATATAAAAGGAGGCCCATGCGCAACGTAGAAGGGGTTCGGATCATTTCGAAGCCAGAAAAACACTTAGCTCTCTGGGGCTAGAACACAATACAATCAAACAAGCAGCAGTAGGAGTATTATCTCTCCGGAGAGCTCCGAAGCTGGGTAAACTACTCGTGTGCTTCGCCACGATCTGCTCTTCGTGCGACCTCCGCTCCCCGCCGAACTGAAAGGGCTCGGTCTGCCGGCCCCATAGGTGCTCGTGGACCAGTTTCCCCGATAGTAGATCAAAATTTATTGAATAACAGAACGGAAAAATATTGGGTTGTCTCCCAGCAAGCGCTTTTCTTTAAAGCCTTTTTAGCTAGTCATTGAGATTTCAATGATGCTCACATGAAAGACAAGAATTGAAGCATAAAGAGAGCATCAAAAAACACACCTAAGTCTAACATACTTCCTATGCATAGGCATCTTGTAAACAAACAAATTATCAAGGCAAGCAAAAACTAGCATATGCAAGGAATAACAAAGAGATGATTGCAATCTCAACATGAAGAGAGGTAATTTAGTAACATGAAAATTTCTACAACCATATTTTCCTCTCTCATAGTAATTACATGTAGGATCACAAGAAAATTCAACAAAATAGCTATCACATAAAGTATTTTCAACACGATCCACATGCATGCGAATTTGACACTATTCCAAAATAGTGGGATTAACATTAACTATAGTCATGACCTCTCCAAGCCCACTTTTATCAAAAATTTCATCAGATTGATCAAAATCCAAATATGTGGGATCTAAAGTTGACGCTCTTCCAAACCCACTTTCAATAATATTGCAAACTCTATTATCAATCTCATATTCATCATGGGGGTTAAATAAATTTTCAAGATCAAAAGAAGAATCACACCAATCATGATCATTGCAACAAGTAGTAGACATAGCAAAACTAGTATCCCCAAGCTTAAGTTTTGCATATTATTAGCACAATTGACATCAAGAGAATTTACAGGAAAATCATTGCAATCATGCTTTTTATTCAAGGAGTGATCATGAATCTCTTCATAAATTTCTTCATCATAATTTTTCAGATTCACAAATTTTGAGCAATGCTTCATAAAGATAATCTAGTGCGCAAAACTCACTAGCAATTGGTTCATCATAATTGGATCTCTTAAATAGATTAGCAAGCGGGTGAGGATCCATAGATCTTATGTTCTCTGTTTAGCAATAAATAAACAACTATTCCACCCAAACGAGCAAACGAGCCAAGTAAGACATCAAAGCAAAACGACGAACAGAAGAAGGGCGAATAAAACGGCAAGGGTGATGTGGGGGAGAGGAAAACGAGAGGCAAATGGAAAATAACGTAAATGCGAGGGAGATGAGTTTGTGATGGGTACTTGGTATGTCTTGACTTGAGCAAAGACCTCCCCGGCAACGGCGCCAGAAATCGCACGTTGGCGGGAGGTCGAATCTTGACTTGACTTGGTGGAAGCCTCCCCGGCACCGGCACCAGAAATCCTTCTTGCTACGTCTTGAGCTTGCGTTGGTTTTCCTTGAAGAGGAAAGGGTGATTCAACAGAGTAGCATAGGTATTTCCCTCAGTTTTTGAGAACCAAGGTATCAATCCAGTAGGAGGCTCCTCAAAATTCTCACGCACCTACACAAACAAACAAAGAAATCGCAACCAACGCAATAAAGGGGTTGTCAATCCCTTCGTGGCCACTTGCAAAAGTGAGATCTGATAGAGATAATATGATAAGATAAACATATTTTTGGTATTTTATAATATAGATGCAAAAAAGTAAAGATGCAAATAAAAGTAGATTGAAAGCTTATATGATAAAAGATAGACCCGGGGGCCATAGGTTTCACTAGTGCCTTCTCTCAAGATAGCATAAGTATTACGGTGGGTGAACAAATTACTGTCGAGCAAGTGATAGAAAAGTGAATAATTATGAGATTATCTCGGCATGATCATGTATATAGGCATCACGTCCGTAACAAGTAGACCGACATCTGCCTGCATCTACTACTATTACTCCACACATCGACCGACTCCTGCCTGCATCTAGAGTATTAAGTTCATAAAGAACAGAGTAATGCATTAAGAAAGATGACATGATGTAGAGGGATAAACTCAAGCAATATGATATAAACCCCATCTTTTTATCCTCGATGGCAACAATACAATACGTGCCTTGCTGCCCCTGCTGTCACTAGGAAAGGACACCGCAAGATTGAACCCAAAGCTAAGCACTTCTCCCATGGCAAGAAAGATCAATCTAGTAGGCCAAACCAAACTGATAATTCATAGAGACTTGCAAAGATAACTCAATCATACATAAAAGAATTCAGATAAGATTCAAATATTTCTCATAGATAAACTTGATCATAAACCCACAATTCATTGGATCTCGACAAACACTCCACAAAAAGAGTTTACATCGAATAGATCTCCACAAGAGAGGGGTAGAACATTTTATTGAGATCCAAAAATAGAGAAGAAGCCATCTAGCTAATAACTATGGACCCGAAGGTCTATGGTAAACTACTCACAACTCATCGGAAGGGCTATGGTGTTGATGTCGAAGCCCTCCGTGTTCGATTCCCCCTCCGGCGGAGCACCAGCGAAGGCTCCAAGATGGGATCTCGCGGATACAGAAGGTTACGGTGGTGGAATTGTTTTTTGTTGGCTCCCTGGATGTTTTCGGGGTACGTAGGTATATATAGGATGAAGGAGTACGTTGGTGGCTGCCTGTGGGGCCCAGGAGACAGGGGCGCGCCCAGGAGGGGTGGGTGCGCCCTCCTATCTCCTGGAGGCCTCGTCTGCTTCTTGACTAGCACTCCAAGTTCTCCGGATCACGTTCGTTCCAAAAATCACGCTCCCGAAGGTTTCATTCCGTTTGGACTCCGATAGATATTCATTTTCTTCGAAATACTTAAATAGGCAAAAAAACAGCAATACGGGCTGGGCCTCCGGTTAGTAGGTTAGTCCCAAAAATGATATAAATCTGTAAAATAAATCCCATAAACATCCAAAAGGGGTAATATAATAGCATGGAACAATAGAAAATTATAGATACGTTGGAGATGTATTATGCATCCAAGTCAATACCATCTGCAATACGAGTAGCCGCGTCGATGAAGGTCTCCATGAAAGATTTAAGCTGTTACTTCTTGGTGTTAGCCAGCTGGAGAGCCTTCAACTTCTCTTCCTTGACGTCTCTGAAGTGAACCTGGACGAGTGAAAGAGCCACATCAGCAGCACAGTGCGCAGCTGACTTCTTCCATGCCTGCACTCAGTCAGGGATGCTAAGTCGAGTCATCAATGACTCGAGGTCATTCAGAAGCTCAACCTCTGGCCAGAGCTCCTTGTCAACCCAATACACTGTAGCTTTCAGTCGGCCGATGTAGTCCAAAACGCTAGCGAGTCGAGCTTCCAATCGCAGCACATTCATCGTAGCTTCATCTTTGATAGGGGAGTTGGTGGGGTCCAGTCCAGTCTCGATCCGCCCGGTTTCCTCCTCAAAGTTCTGATAGAATTTTGCTCACATGGAAAGATAGTGAATTGGCAGCAATATGGCAAGACTGTTTTTGTAATCAGATGGATAAAAGGGAATACCTTCAAGCATAAGGAACATCTTCTTGGCGAGACCACTGAGATAAGCCTCTAACTCGTCCCTCTTCTAGGTCAAAGCCACCTTTTCCTCCTTCCGTTGCATGGCTTCTTTCTTCGCCTCGTCGACGACATTCGGCAGCTTGGCATTCTCGTTCTCCAACTTTCCGACCGAAGCTAACTTCCAGTTGGCAAGGTTAGTATTTTCACGTGTCGTCCTGTGTGCTGCAGCAAGGTCAAGATCCTTCTGTTCCAGGGCCTGCTTCATTTTTTCTAAAGAAATAACATTCCTCAGATGAGCTTAGAGTTGACGATTTGAATTACACACATCTGTTCAAGTGGAATCACTCGGTTCAAAGGATAGAAAGGGAAAACGACAGGGCATACAGTCAGCGAGTTGTTACCACCGATAATTGCCACTTCCTCTTGGGCCTTCTTCAAGTTCTCCTTAGCCAGTTCCAGGTCGATCTTAAGTTGGTTTTTCTCTTGGTCCATAGTGGTGTATTGAGTCCCAAGTTCACAAGATTTCTACAAATAGCAGCGTGACAAGTCAGTTGATAGTTACTTCTGAATGGAAAGATACAAGAACAGATTACATAGCAAAAGAGTTCTAAGACTGCTGCCGAATCAAACATCCAACAACAGTCTCGGGGACTACACCCAGTGGGTGCACTTAGCGTGCCCCACTAGTTACATTTCCCTCTTAGCATGGTCAGCCTAGCTCGACTGGAAGGAGTACAAAAAAACACACAACAATAGCAACAACATTATTTGTTCTCAAACCACCGCCGACTACCCGCAGCCTACCATGGTCTCGAGGACTACACCCAGTGGGTGCACTTAGCGTGCCCCCTCTAGTTCAGGTCCCACTCAACATGACTGTCTTGGTCGTGTGTAAGTGCTACAGGAAAACATTTTGAAAAGACCCCCGCCGAATCAAACATTCGATGGCAGTCTCGGGGACTACACCCAGTGGGTGCGCTTAGCGTTCCCACACTGTACTAGGATTTCACTCGACATGACTTGGTCGACTCAAGTGAAAGAGCTACAAAGTGAAAAATAAAACAACCGGTGGGTGAAGAGATGCAAGGAGCAAATTCAAAATAGATGTATGAACATCTTACGAATAATAAAGCAGCAGTTTGCAGGGAGCATGTCCTAACAGAACAAAGGCCAAGATAGAGAAACCAATCGGAAATCAACTTACAATCCCACTTACTCGGACATTCGCTTGAAGAGCAGAGTTGGCGTCATATGCGGCCTTGCTGGTGTCATACACCACCTTCAATCGGTCCATCATTAGACCCGCTTGAATCATAGCCTCCTTGGTAGATCCTACTTAATCCTCTGGGACGTTATACACAGCAAACATGGAAGATGATGGAGCAGGTGATGGGGCTGGTGGAGTAGAATCCTGAACTTGCACAATTGGTTCTAAAGCATGAGCAGTCGACATTGAAGGCTGATCAGTCGATAGAGGATTAGTAAAAGAAACAGAAGCTCGTACTAGATCATTGATTGGTTTGACCATAGGCTCAGATGACGAGGGACGCGTTCTGGCTCCAAGCACACTCCTACTCCAAGTTCTACCTCTCCTTACAGTATTCTTCGGAGGCACATCCTCATAATCATCGTAAGAGAGTTGAATAATATTCGTTGGTGCTACAAACACTCGACAGAGAAATTTCAGTCGACCCGGAAGTTCATTAACAGAGCATAGACACAGTCATGAAGACATACCTAACTGAGAGGTGGCCGCATCTGCTATTTCCACATCCCCATGCTCCTCGTCAATGTCCATGGAGGTCGCAGACATAGTAGCAGCACTAAAAGTTCCTAATTTCACTCGATCAAACAAGCAAATAAGTTCACAATTACACAGAAGAATGCAAGAAAGAAATGCTTACATTGAAGTCACGGGCACAACCACCTTGATCTTTGGCAGGGCCTTCCGAGGCTTGGGCGGGACAACTTTGGCTTGCTTGGCAGCCTTTTCTGTCGGCTCAGGAGTTGAACTTCGAGTGCGCTTTGAAACTTTGGCACTCGATGCAGCAGCTTTGCCACATCCCCCTGCAGGGTCTTGCAACAGTTTGGATCGATGCTCTGAGCAAGGCGGTGAGGCGACTTCTTTGTTGTTGCTGCTCGAGTCCTCGCTCTCATCTTCACTGTCTTCGGTGTGTTGATCGTCACTGCCCTCACTATCGTTGTCGATTCCTTCTTGGTACTGCTCTCCATTGGGCATCGAGTGCAGCTTGGTGAAAACCTACAAGACACAAGTTCTGGACATGAGTCGGATTCAAGAACAACCTTGCAACAAAGAAAAAAAATTACTCGGATATGTGAGCCTGACCTCTCCTGAAACATTGTTGGCATCGAATGGCAGAATCCTTCTGGCAACCCTTGGGTTGTCCTAGTTGCCAGTAATGCTCCAGAGCCACTAGGCCATTGTCTCCTTCTCAACCTCCTCCGGGTGGGTTCGAGCGGTGTCCTCTGGGCCCGAGTACATCCACATGGGTTGGTCACGGGCTTGCAGAGGCTAGATCCGTCGACTGAGGTACTCCTCCAACAGATCCATTCCCGTCGCTCCACCTTTTACCAATTCAACAACGGCGGCAACCAGCATCTGCACTTTCTCTCTCTCCTCGATAGCTGCAACTAGCGAGCGAGGGGTGCAGAGTCTCTCCATAGTGAAAGGAGGGAGGCCAGTCGACTGACCAAGAGTAGGAACATCCTTGTAGTGAAACTAGGTCGACTGTCACCCTCTAACTGACTCGGGAAAGGTCACGTGAGGAAAGAAGCTCCTACTCCTCATTTGGATCACATGTGTTTTTTTGTCGTCTAGGTTAGCGTTCTTCACCGTCTGGGAACGACAAGTGAATTTATGCTTGAAGAGACCCCAGTGCGGCTGGCATCCCAGGAAGTTTTCACACATGGAAATGAATGCGGCAAGATACAAGATTGTGTTGGGAGGGAAGTGGTGAATCTGGGCTGAGAAGAACATCTGGAATCCTTAAAAAATGGGTGCAGAGGCAAAGAAAAACCATGCTCGACATGGGTGGTGAGGAGAACACACTCACCATCGCGTGACTGAGGCTCAAATACATCCTCGGGCAGCCTCCAGGACCCTAGAGTAATCAAGCCATCGTGGGCGAGATTTTCCAAGTCCTCCTTCACGATTGTGGAAAGGATCCAGTCCCCCTGGATCCAACCAGGCGGCATACGAGACCGCGATGACGAGCCCCTCGCCGTGTTCTTGCCCTTCGCCGCCGCCCACGCCTTCTTCGTGCGCTCCAGAGCCACGGTCTTCTCCTTCACCATTGTGGTGGAGCTTGGGAAGGCCGAGCAGAGGCATGGGGAATAGAGGGAAAGGAGGCGGAGAAGAAGAGAGAAAGAGGATTGAATGGAAGGCATTGTATCTCGCATCAGCCTCAATGCTTTTTATGCGGCTGGTTCTGATTTGCTGACCGGTGGACCCAAGAGATCAAATCTCATCCCATCGCAGGAGCAGGCTTGATACATGGCAAAAAAGGCGGCGCAAAAATCGAAGAGTCCCTATCCGATTCATTATGTTTACTCCGCCGTGCTCCGTCCGGCGCGCTTCTCTGAAATTTCGAATCCCGCGAAATCTGGAAACCGCAGGGCAGTCAATTGCGTCTAAGATTTCGCGTCCTCATTCACTCGAAGACTTGTCACATTAATTCACTCGTGAGTTCAAGCTACCAGAATCGATCGAGCCGACTGAAGCAAGATTAAGAGTACCAGCGTGCCTTCCAGACTTCTATGAAATGCCTTTGAAGCATTGAATTGAGTCGGAACCAACTTCAACCCTTCTTCACTCGGACCTCAATTCATTCGGGGCTAAACATGTACCCAGGGTAGGGTCTTAGGCGTGACCTAGACACCGCACCCAAGTACACGACCTTATAATCCAAGACATTCAAGGACTAACAGAAAGTACTGACTGGAATCACCTTGAAGTGCAATCCAGTCGACGGAAGACTCCACTCGGATATCCCAATTCCACTAAACCACGTGACAGTCACTCGGCCATATGGAGAATCACTAGTGACCTTCTGTCAGTGACCCTGGAAGAATTGGTCATAGATCTATGACCATTTGAGACCAATTGGTCAAAAGCTGTTCGGGGGGCTCCAAACCCTAAACCATTGCGACCATTTTGGTCAGAAAGGTCGTAATTTACTTACACGAAATGGTCATAAAGCAGACAGCTCTAGTCCGCTACCTTATTTCTAGTTGTTAACGGCAAATATAGATGGTCATAGCCTTTCAAATTGTGGTGAGTTGCGATGACTAGGCGCCATCTCATAAGTTTTGCCTATGTGTCATGTCCATGTGTCAATTTTTGCCCTAGGTTGTGAAGCAACCTATATTTCTGTTATTCCAAAAATTCCCAAAAAATTCTCATAAATTGTTTGGATCATATGTTTATCAAATATGTCAAAAACCGTACTTGCCCTAGTTCAAAAATAATTCAACAATATTCATTTTCCTGTTTTGTTCAGAGCAGCACTTTGTGAAGGAAGTACCACTTTGACATGTCGAAATAGTATCCATTTTCCACAGTGCTTTCCTATGCCCAAATAACCATCCTCCACCAAATGCCAGCTCAATCCATTCATTATTTTGAGCCCAGCTTCAACATTCATATTTATGTCCAGTGTGGTACTTTGCAAAGCAAGTACCACCTAGGCTCCTCCTTTTGAGCTGAAAATTTCTGAAGACGGTCTTCTTAGTAACTGATCATCCTCAGCCAAAACTCACGCCCATTAGCCATGTACATTTCCCGTACCGCTAATCAAACACTTGGCTGCTAATTCATGTTTGAGCATCGATCGGTCTCCTCGTCAGAATCTTATGTTGTAGTTTTCTTCCTGGCACCTACCTGGGGAGTGCCCAACCCACTAGACATGCCTAGGCCACCCAGAACACATGACAGTGCCACAGTCACCCGGTGACCACATGGCGGGCATGCGAGTTTACGTGCTCTAGAGTTGGGGCCCTTGGCCACCGCCCAAACCTCGACGTATCGCCACCAAACCATGTATTTATGATTAAATAGGTACTTATGTAACTAGAAATGATTTTTGGAAAAAATAAATAGCAAACTATGATGCAGCTGCAGTTTAAATTTTACCCGCTTCCTACTAAATCTATGGAAATTTGTCTTTTTCACCAGAGGTGGATCAAAACTTTTTACACCCAACCATTTTGTCAATTGTGCATTAAATATGTCCTAGTATTTTAGAAAATTGATTTGGTCCAATTTTGCAACAATTATTTGGGAGGTCCTTCACAAAAAAACCTCCTTTTTGGCACTCAAAAAATTGAAAATGGTTTTTTCGTCCAAAGAAAATGAAAACTTCCTTAGGCAACATTGTTTGCCATTCCAATATGCACCCTTGTGCACAATATGAGATCATTTGAACAAACTATGCCATGAATGTGGCCATAAGATTGATCATTTGGCTTGAAAGCCATTGATCTCCACACGTGATAGCTCGTTTTTTAGAACACTTTTTCAAAATAAATGTCGTATTACAAGTTTATTATTTTTCCTGGGAACTTGGTCACATATGATGACACAATGCGAAGGTTTTCCAATTTTTTGATTTTTTTGAATTTTTATGCCCGTTTCAAAATGCGGTCAAAACGGCGGGAATGACCGTTCCTAGCGAGTGGTTGAATCTTGGGATTTTTTTGGTGTTTCTCTGATTAAATAGATACTTATGTACCTAGAAATAATTTTTGGAAAAAATAAATAGCAAACTATGAGGCAGCTACAGTTCAAATTTGACCTCCTTCCTCCTGAATCGGCAGAAATTTGTCTTTTTCACCAGAGATGGATCAAAGCTTTTGACACCCAAAATTTTTGTCAATTGTGCATTAAATATGGCGTAGTATTTTGGAAAATTTATTTGGTCCAATTGTGCAATAAATATATGGTAGGTCCTTCACAAAAAAACCTCCTTTTGGGCACTCGGAAAATGGAAAATGAATTTTCCGTGCAAAGAAAATGAAAACTTCCTTAGGAAACATTGTTTGACATTACAATATGCACCCTTGTGCACAATATGAGATCATTTGAACAAACTATACCATGAATCTGGCCATAAGATTGATCATTTGGCTTGAAAGCCGTGAATCTTCACGCATGACAGCTCATTTCTGAGAACACTTTTTTAAAATAAATGCCGTATTACAAGTTTATTATTTTTCCTAGAAACTTGGTCACATATGATGACACAATGCGAGGGTTTTTAATTTTTGTTCAATTTTTTATGCCCGTTTCAAAATGCGGTCAAAACGGCGGGAATGACCGTTCCTAGTAGTAGTTGAATCTTGGAAAAATTTTGATGTTTCTCGAATTAAATAGATACTTATGTACCTAGAAATGATTTTTGGAAAAAATAAATAGCAAACTATGAGGCAGCTACAGTTCAAATTTGACCCGCTTCCTACTGAATCGGCAGAAATTTGTCTTTTTCACCAGAGATGGATCAAAGCTTTTGACACCCAACCATTTTGTCAATTGTGCATTAAATAGGGCCTAGTATTTTAGAAAATTTATTTGGTTCAATTGTGCAACAAATATATGGTAGGTCCTTCACAAAAAAACCTCCTTTTGGGCACTCGGAAAATGAAAAATGAATTTTTCGTGCAAAGAAAATGAAAACTTCCTTAGGCAACATTGTTTGCCATTCCAATATGCACCCTTGTGCACAATATGAGATCATTTGAACAAACTATGCCATGAATGTGGCCATAAGATTGATCATTTGGCTTGGAAGACATGAATCTTCACGCATGATAGCTCATTTCTGAGAACACCTTTTTGAAATAAATGCCGTATTACAAGTTTATTGTTTTTCCTGGAAAGTTCCTCACATATGATGACACAATGCGGAGGTTTTCCAATTTTTTGATTTTTTATTATTTTTTATGCCCGCTTCAAAATGCGGTCAAAACGGCGGGCATGACCGTTCTTAGCTAGTGGTTGGATCTTGGAAAACTTTTGGTGTTTGTCTGATTAAATAGATACTTATGTACCTAGAAATGATTTTTTGAAAAAATAAAGAGCAATATATAAGGCAGTTCTAGTTCAAATTTCACCCGCTTCCAGCTGGATCAACGAAAATTTGTCTTTTTCACCAGAGGTGGATAAAATCTTTTGACACCCAACTATTTGGTCATTTGTGCATTAAATATGGCCTAATAGTTTAAAAAATTGATTTCATCCAATTTTGCAATAAATATATTGTACGTCCTTCACAAAAAAACTCATTTTGGGCACTTGAAAAAGGGAAAATGTTTTCTTTTGCAAAAAACTCATTTCTGCTGACACCTTTTAAAGATATTTATCTTGTTCCGTGTTGTTATTTTTTCTGAAAACTTGTTCACATTTTGGTGACACAATGAGAAGGTAACAATGGTATATCGCAAAAGAAAGGAAGTTGTGTAAAATGAAATGAAAAGAAAAGGAAAAGTGCAAATGGAAGAAAAAGAAAAAGAAAAAGAAAGGAAGTTTTGCAAAATGAAATGAAAAGAAAAAGAAAAAGGAACTAATGAGTTTTGGAAAATGAAATGCAATAAAAAAAGAAAAAAGAGTTACTAGTAGCGCATTTTATCCAGGGAAGCGCTATAGCTAAGAAAATGAAAATAAAAAATAAATAAAGAAAATAAGTAGCAGTAGCGCGTTATTGCTGGACCAGCGCTATAGGTAAGTTAGCTATAGCGTGTTTTGCCAACGCTTGCTATAGCTAAGTTAGCTATAGCACCAGTTTGCTCGATCCCCTCTGACTCTCTCTCACTCGCTCCGCTCGATCCCCTCTTGACTCCACCACCGACGCCGCCCCACCCACGCC